>NC_057795.1:204291918-204364549 GCF_018294505.1 Triticum aestivum
ACGTATTGTATTGTTTCCATCGAGGATAAAAATATGGGGTTTTCATCATATTGCTTGAGTTAATTCCTCCACATCATGTCATCTTACTTAATGCATTACTCCGTTCTTTATGAACTTAATACTCTAGATGCATGCTGGATATCAGTCGATGTGTGGAGTAATGGTAGTAGATGCATAATCGTTTTGGTCTACTTGACACAGACGTGATGCCTATATTCATGTTCATTGCCTTAGATATCGTCATAACTTTGCGCTTTTCTATCAATTGTTCGACAGTAATTTGTTCACCCACCATATTATTTTCTATCTTGAGAGAAGCCTCTAGTGAAACCTATGGCTTCGGGTCTCTTTCCATCATATAAAGTCTCTTTTCCATCATACAAGTTTCTGATCTACTATTCTTGCAATTTTTTACTTTCCGATCTATAAGCAAAAAATAGCAAAGATGTTTACTTTATCGTTTATCTATCTCTATTAGATCTCACTTTTGCAAGTAACTGTGAAGGGATTAACAACCCCTTTATCGCGTTGGGTGAAAGTTTGTTTGATTGTTGTGCCGGTATTCTGTGATTTGTGCGTTGTCTCCTACTGGATTGATACCTTGGTTCTCAAACTTAGGGAAATACTTACTCTACTTTGTTGCATCACCCTTTCCTCTTCAATGGAAAAACCAACGCAAGCTCAAGAAGTAGCAGGAAGAATTTCTGGTGCCATTGCCAGGGATATCTACGCCAAGTCAATACATACCAAGTACCCATCATGAACTCTCATCTCTTGCATTACATTATTCGCGATGCGCCACTCATTTTCCTCTCCCCCACTTCTAAAACTATTTTTGAAAAGATTTGCCTTTTCTTCGCCCCTCTTCTGTTCGTCTTTCTCGCTTGCTTTTTGTGTGGTCGTGTGTTGGATTGCATGCTTTGTCACGATGGCTCAACAGAATACCAAATTGTGCGATTTTTCCAACACCAATCATAATGATTTTATTAGTACTTCGATTGCTCCCGCTAATAATGTGGAATCTTTTGAAATTAATACCACTTTGCTGAATCTTGTTATGAAAGATCAATTTTCTGGCCTTCCTAGTGAAGATGTCGCATCCCATCTAAATTTTTTTGTTGATTTGTGTGATATGCAAAATAAAAAATATGTGGATAATGATATTGTTAAATTGAAGCTATTTCCCGTTTTCACTTAGAGATCGTGCTAAAACTTGTTTTTCATCTTTGCATAAATATAGTATTGATTCATGGAACAAGTGTAAAGATGTTTTCATCTCTAAGTATTTTCCTCCCGCTAACATTATCTCCCTTAGGAACGATATTATGAATTTTAAGCAACTTGATCATGAACATTTTGCACAATCTTGGGACAATTATACAAAAAAATTATGTCGGATTGAATTTTGCTTCTAGAAATCTTTTAGATTCGGCCGCGGGAGGCACTTTCATGGAAATTACTTTAGGAGAGGCTACTAAACTATTATTTTTAATTATTCTCAATGGCATACCGAAAGATCTTCCACTAGTAAAAAAAGTGCATGCAATTGGAGAAAATTAGTGTTTTAAGTGGAAACATGGATGAACTTATGAAATTATTTGCTACTAAGAGTTCTTCTATTTGTCTTGATGATATGCCTTGTCCACTTTGATTGAAATAAATAATGAATCTATGGATGTGAATTTTATTGGTAGGAACAATTTTTGTAATAACGCATGTATAACTTATTTTAATCCTAGGCCATTTCCTAGTATTTCCTCTAATAATTATGGTAATTCCCACAACAATTCTTATGGAAATTTTAAAAAGATGCCCTCTGATTTTGAGATTAGTGTTAAAGAATTTATGAGTTCGCAAAAGAATTTCGATGCTTTGATTGAAGAAAAATTTCTCAAGATTGATGATTTGGCTAGGAACGTCGATAGAATTTCTCTTGATGTCGATTCTTTGAAACTTAGATGTATTCCACCCAAGCATGATATTAATGAGTCTCTCAATGCCATGAGAATTTCCATTGATGAGTCTCTCAATGCCATAAGATGCGTGCCAAACAAGACTTGTTTCAAAAAGCGTGTTCTTCTAGTTTTCATGAAAATAATGATGAAGATCTGAAAGTGATTGATGTGACTCCTATTGAATCTTTGTTTTCTAATATGAATCTTGTTAAAGATGGTACTAGATATGAGTCAACTTTATTTAAATGGCGTCCTAATGATTCAGAGTTTTTAGATCTAGATGCAAAATTTGATAAAAGTGGGATTGAAGAGGTCAAGACTTTAAGTAGCGATGAACCCACTCTTTTGGATTTCAAGGAATTTAATTATGATAATTGTTCTTTAATAGATTGTATTTCCTTGTTGCAATCCATGTTGAATTCTCCTAATGCTTATACTTAAAACAAAGCTTTTGCTAAACATATCGTTGATGCTATGATGCAATATTTTGAAGAAAAGCTTGAATTGGAAGTTTCTATCCAAAGAAAACTTTATGATGAGTGGGAACCTACTATTAATATTAAAATTAAAGATTATGAGTGCCATGATTTGTGTGATTTGGGTGCTAGCGTTTCCACAATTCCAAAATCCTTATGTGATGTGTTAGGTTTCCGTGAATTTGATGATTGTTCTTTAAATTTGCATCTTGCGTATTCACTATTAAGAAACCAATGGGAAGGATTAATGATGTTCTTATTGTTGCAAATAGGAATTATGTGCCCATAGATTTCATTGTTCTTGAGATAGATTGCAATCCTACATGTCCTATTATTCTTGGTAGACCATTCCTTAGAACGATTAGTGTAATTATTGATACGAAAGAAGACATTAGATTTCAGTTTCTATTATGGAAGGGCATGGAACACTTTCCTAGAAAGAAAATTAAATTACCATATGAATCTATTATGAGAGCCACTTATGGATTGCATACCAATGAAGACAATACCTAGATCTATTCGTGATTTTATGCCTAGCTAAGGGCGTTAAATAATAGCGTTGGTTGGGTGGCAACCCAATTTTATTTTTTGTTTGCTTTTGTTCCTGTTTTTCTTTAAATAATCCATCTAGCCTCTAGTTAGATGTGGTTTTGTGTTTTAATTAGTGTTTGTGCCAAGTAAGACCTTTGGGATAGCTTACGGTGAAAGTTGTTTTGATCCTGCTAAAAACAGAAACTTTTGTGCCCAGTAAATAATTTGCAGGATTTTATCGAAACGTGATTTTGCTCTGATTCTTTTTGCTCTGGATTGGTGCACAAATTTCTCAGGTTGTCCTAAGTTTTCAGAATTTTTGGAGTTACAGAAGTATTCAAGAGTGACAGATTGCTACAGACTGTTCTGTTTTTGACAGATTCCGTTTTCTATGTGTTGTTTTCTTATCTTGATGAATCTATGTGTAATATCGAGGGGTATGAACCATGGAAAAGTAGGAATATAGTAGATATTACACCAATATAAATAAATAATGAGTTTGCAATAGTACCATAAAGTGGTGATTTATTTTCTTATACTAATGGAGCTTATGAGATTTTCTGTTGAGTTTTGTCTTGTGAAGTTTTAAAGTTTTGGGTAAGGATTTGATGGACTATGGAATAAGGAGTGGCAAGCGCCTAAGCTTGGGGATGCCCAAGGCACCCCGAGGTAATATTCAAGGACAACCAAGAGCCTAAGCTTGGGGATGCCCCAGAAGGCATCCCCTCTTTCGTCTTCATCTATCGGTAACTTTACTTGAGGCTATATTTTTATTCACCACATGATATGTGTTTTGCTTGGGGCATCTTGTATGATTTGAGTCTTTACTTGTTAGTTTGCCACAATCATCCTTGTTGTACACACCTTTGGAGAGAGACACGCATGAATCGTGATTTATTAGAATACTCTATGTTCTTCACTTATATGCCACAATCATCCTTGCTGTACACACCTTTTGAGAGAGACACGAACGAATCGTGATTTATTAGAATATCTATGTGCTTCACTTATATCTTTTGAGCTAGGAAATATTACTCTAGTGCTTCACTTATATCTTTTTTAGAGCACGATGGTGGTTTTATTTTATAGAAATTGATGAACTCTCATGCTTCACTTATATTATTTTGAGAGTCTTTAAACAACATGGTAATTTGCGTTGGTTACAAATTTAGTCCTAATATGATAGGCATTCAAGATGGATATAATAAAAACTTTCATATAAAAGTGCATTGAATACTACGAGAAGTTTGATTCTTTATGATTGTTTTGAGATATGAAGATGGTAATATTAGAGTCATGCTAGTGAGTAGTTTTGAATTTGAGAGATACTTGTGTTAAGGTTTGTGATTCCCGTGACATGCACGTATGGTGAACCATTATTTGATGAAGTCGGAGCATGATTTATTTTTTGATTGTCTTCGTTATGAGTGGCGGTCGGGGAGGAGCGATGGTCTTTTCCTACCAATCTATCCCCCTAGGAGCATGTGTGTAGTACTATCGAAACTAATAGATTTTTGCAATAAGTATGTGAATTCTTTATGACTAATGTTAAGTCCCTGGATTATACGCACTCTCACCCTTCCACCATTGCTAGCCTCTCTTGTGCCGCGCAACTCTCACCGGTGCCATACACCCACCATATACCTTCCTCAAATCAGCAACCATACCTACCTATTATGGCATTTCCATAGCCATTCCGAGATATATTGCCATAAAACTTTCCATTGTTCCGTTTATTATGACACGCTCAATCATTGTCATATTGCTTTGCATGATCATGTAGTTGACATCGTATTTGTGGCAAAGCCACCTTTCATAAATCTTCCATACATGTCACTCTTGATTCATTGCACATCCCGGTACACCGCCCGAGGCATTCATATGGAGTCATATTTTGTTCTAAGTATCGAGTTGTAATTCTTGAGTTGTAAGTAAATAAAAGTGTGATGATCTTCATTATTAGAGCATTGTCCCAGTGAGGAAAGGAGGATGGATACTATAATTCCCCCACAAGTCGAGGTGAGACTGGACGAAAAAAGAGGCCAAAAAATGAGAAAGGCCCAAATAAAAAAAATGAGAGAAAAAGAGAGAAGGGGCAATGTTACTATCCTTTTACCACACTTGTACTGCAAAGTAGCACCATGATCTTCATGATAGAGAGTCTCCTATGATATCACTTTCATATACTAGTGGGAATTTTTCATTATAGAACTTGGCTTGTATATTCCAATGATGGGCTTCCTCAAATTGCCCTAGGTCTTCATGAGAAAGCGAGTTGGATGCACACCCACTTAGTTTTCTTTTTTAACTTTCATAAACTTATAGCTCTAGTGCATCCATTGATGGAAATCCCTACTCAGTCACATTGATATCTATCGATGGCCATCTCCATAGCCCGTTGATACGCCTAGTTGATGTGAGACTATCTCTCTCTTTTTGTCTTCTCCACAATCACCATATTCTATTCCATCTATAGTGCTATATCCATGGCTCACGCTCATGTATTGCGTGAAAGTTGAAAAAGTTTGAGAACATCAAAGGTATGAAACAATTGCTTGGCTTGTCATCGAGGTTGTGCATGATTTAAATATTTTGTGTGATGAAGATGGAGCGTAGCCAGACTATATGATTTTGTAGGGATAGCTTTCTTTTTTCATGTTATTTTGAGAATACCTGATTGCTTTATTAGTATGCTTGAAGTATTATCATTTTTATGTCAATATTAAACTTTTGTTTTGAATCTTTCGGATCTGAACATTCATGCCACAATAAAGAAAGTTACATGGATAAATATGTTAGGTAGCATTCCACATCAAAAAAATTGATTTTATCATTTACCTACTCAAGGACGAGCAACAATTAAGCTTAGGGATGCTTGATACATCTCCAACGTATCTATATTTTTTTTATTGTTCCATGCTATTATATTATCTATTTTGGATGTTTTATATGCATTATTATGCTATTTTATATTATTTTTGGGACTAACCTATTAACCTAGAGACAAGTGTCAGTTCTTGTTTTTTCCATGTTTAAGAGTTTCGTAGAAAAAGGAATAGTAAACGGAGTCCAAACGGAATAAAACTTTCACGATGATCTTTCTTCGACTAGAAGCAAACCATGAGACTTGGACATGAAGTCGGAGGAGCCTCGACGCAGCCACAACGGTGGAGGGTGCACCCTGGGGGTTAGGGTGCGCCCCCTGTCTTGTGGGCCACTCATGGGTCTCCTGACCTAATTCTTTCACCTATATATACTCTTATACCCCAAAACCACTAGAGGCATCCATGGAAATACTTTTCCACCGCCGCAACCTTCTGTACCCGTGAGATCCCATCTAGGGGCCTTTTCCGGCGTCGTGCCGGAGGGGTATTTGATCATGTAGGGCTTCTACATGAACACCATTGCCCTTCTGATGAAGCATGAGTAGTTTACCTTACACCTCTGGGTCCATAGCTAGTAGCTAGATGGCTTATTCTCTCTCTCTTTGATTCTCAATACCATGTTCTCCTCGATGTTCTTGGAGATCTATTCGATGTAATACATTTTTGCAGTGTGTTTGCTGAGATCCGATGAATTGTGGATTTATGATCAGCTTATCTATGGATATTCTTTGAATCTTCTCTGAATTTTTATATGCATGATTTGATATCTTTGGAAGTCTCTTTGAATTATCGGTTTGGTTTCGCCAACTAGATTGGTTCTTCTTGCAATTGGAGAAGTGCTTAACTTTCAGTTCAATCTTGTGGTTTCCTTTCCTAGTGACGGAAGGGGCAGCAAGGCACGTATTGTATTGTTGCCATCGAGGATAAAAAGATGGGGTTTTCATCATATTGCTTGAGTTAATTCCTCTACATCATGTCATCTTACTTAATGCATTACTCTGTTCTTTATGAACTTAATACTCTAGATGCATGCTGGATAGCGGTCGATGTGTGGAGTAATAGTAGTAGATGCAGAATCATTTTGGTCTATTGACACGGACGTGATGCCTATATTCATGATCATTGCCTTAGATATCGTCATAACTTTGTGCTCTTCTATCAATTGCTCGGCAGTAATTTGTTCACCCACCATATTATTTTCTATCTTGAGAGAAGCCTCTAGTGAAACCTATGGCATTGGGTCTCTTTTCCATCATATAAAGTCTCTTTTCCATCATAGAAGTTTCCGATCTACTATTCTTGCAATCTTTTACTTTCTAATCTATAAACCAAAAATACCCAAAATATTTACTTTATCATTTATATATCTCTATCGGATCTCACTTTTGCAAGTAACCATGAAGGGATCGACAACCCTTTAATCGCGTTGGGTGCAAGTTTGTTTGATTGTTTGTGCTGGTATTTGGTGATTTGTGCGTTGTCTCCTACTGGATTGATACCTTGGTTCTCAAACTGAGGGAAATACTTACTCTACTTTGTTGCATCACCCTTTCCTCTTCAAGGGAAAAACCAACGCAAACTCAAGAAGTAGCAATGACCCGCATTCCCTTGGGCCAGCAGCATGCCGGGCCGACTATCTGGGTATGCGATTTGAAAGCGACAGGGTATTGTCAGTGTACTGCCTTTTCATTTCAAACTTGTAAACTGTAACACTTGTACTAGAGCATAACAACGAGAGCATATATGAATTTGGCACCTAACCTATAGCCAACCTAGTAGCCCACATGTACAATAATTATTCATACTACTAGCATAAGTACCATTATAATAAGTGTACTGCCCTTTCCTTTTCAACTCATGAAGTGTAACAATTGATTAAGTAGCCGGAAGATGTGCTAATTGAGGTGCCGGATATTTGAAGGAATAATTGTGGTGTGCCCGGTCTGTGCCCGCATTAAGGGGTCCAACTTACCATGTTCCGGCTGTAGTAACTATACTACTCCCTCCGTGTGATGCCCCCGATTCAATCGTACACTAATCATACACGCAAATGTGTACGATCAAGATCGGGGACTCACGGGAAGATATCACAACACAACTCTAGACACAAATTTAAATAATACAAGCTTTATATTACAAGCCAGGGGCCTCGAGGGCTCGAATACATAAGCTCGAATACACAAGAGTCAGCGGAAGCAACAATATCTGAGTACAGACATGAGTTAAACAAGTTTGCCTTAAGAAGGCTAGCACAAAAGCAACATCGATCGAAAAGGCAAGGCCTCCTGCCTGGGAGCCTCCTAACTACTCCTGGTCGTTGGCGTCCGTCATATGGTAGTAGGCACCCTCGGGGTAGTAGCAGTCGTCAAAGATTGCATCTGGCTCCTGGACTCCACCATCTAGTTGCAACAACCAGAAAGAAGAAAGAAGGGGGAAAATGGGTAGCAAAGCAACCGTGAGTATTCATCCAAAGTACTCGCAAGCAAGGATCTACACTACTTATGCATCGGCATTAATGAAAGGGGTAGTATCTGTGGACTAACTGCAGAATGCCAGAATAAGAGGGGGAGAAACTAGTCCTATCGAAGACTAGCATCTTCTGGAATCCACCATCTTGCAGCAACACGAGGGAGTAGAGTAGTATAACATAAGTCATATTTATGTTTTTGTATCAATGCTCCGGGATCCTTTCTCGACCCCCAAAGCAACATATCCAAATCATGCCTCAGCATCCAGTTCTAGTTGTATCGATCGGGATACAACTCCAGGTGTCCGTTACCGTAGGACAGGCTATCGATAGATGTTTTCTTCCCTGCTGGGGTGCACCAACTTACCCACCACACTCGATTAACTCCGGCCGGACACACTTTCCTTGGTCATGCCCGGCGTCGGCCAAACAATTCGCCGCAACCCGACCTAGGCTTAATAGAGAGGTTAGCACGCCGGACTAACCCTATGCCCCCAGGGGTCATGGGCCATCGCCCCAGGAACTCCTGCACGTTGCGAACATGGCCTGTGAGCAGACCTAGCTACCTCCTTAAAAAGGCTGGTGCTTATGCAGTCCAACCCGGCGCGCGCCACTTAGTCCAGTATGTCTATTAAGTTTCGGCTGATGCATACGACGTAGAACGCCCATACTATGCCCACGTGATGGTTAGTGCTATCAGGACAGAGGCCCCTTGGATCAAATATCCAAATCGTAGTGGATTAGGAACGCGGGCACCCTCCAGGTCAACCCGACTCCACATCACTCGTAATTAAGCTCACGCGGGTACCCCTCAGGGCCGACCCGTCTTTAGTAACATGGTTCAGTGTAAAGTCATAGTAACCGTGTGTCTAACACCAAGGGGAACCCTGAGGAACCACCCTCGATGGATTCCACTCAATGTAATCATCAAGGTGAATGTAAGAGGAACCACCCTCGAGGTTCACACTTGAGGGGTTGCACGACAGAATCGTATCGGAAGTGGTTAAGGTGGAATCACCCTCGATGACCATGACCGAATAGCTACACTACAGGGTTAACATCAGAAGTGCTGATGAGGTCTCACCCTCGGCACCCGATAGTAACCCAGTAGTGTCGAGCGACTAAGGGGAAAGTGATGTGCGGTGTCGGGGCCTGGTCTTCGATCCCATTGACCGGGTCCTCTGAAAATCTAGCGGGGCAGTCGGGAAAATGTGTGGGTCTCTGATGGGTCTCTACCCAGCCTATACTAAACAGTTTAGGATAAGCAGGTAAGGTACAACAGCAGGTACAAAAACAAGCTATGCATCAGAATAGGAGCAATCAAATACAGTAGAAAAATCTAATGCAAGCATGAGAGAATGGAATGGGCGATATCGGGATGATCAAAAGGGGGGCTTGCCTGGAAGCTCGGCAGACAAATACGGATCTTCAATGGTGAAGTGGTCAATCCCTGGTTCAACCGCAGTCTCGAGGTCTACCGGAAAGAAGTAACAGAGGGGAAACACAATAAATAATAAAGAAATCAAAGCATCACAAAGCATAACATGGAAATACGTGCTGCTACGGGTGACCTAATGCAGTGCTACACGCTACAGATGAAGGGGGAAAACATCCGAGAATACTTTCCCGGAAGTTTGGCATTTTCGGACAGACGAACTAGAGGGGGCCGTTGCAGGTTCTCTATGCTAGGGACATGTGGTGGACGAACGGACTACGTATTCGGATTCGTCTCATCATTCTGAGTAACTTTCATGTAGAAAGTTTTTCGATCCGAGCTACGTTTTATTTTATATTAGATTTCAAAGCTTTAAACATTTTATGAAGATTCAACATTTATTTAATCTGAATTGACCAAGTCAAATTGACTGGTCAAAAGCTAGGGGGTGGCCCACATGGCATAGACTATACGTATAAACAAAATAAATAAATTCTAACTTAACTAAATGGGGTCCTTCTGCCATAGGCTAGCAACTAACCTAACAAAGAGTACCTAATAAGGGCACGTACAATGGTTGATAAAAGAATCTTATCTTAAGTCTTGCATTTAATTTAGAGATGACAAAAAAAATGGCTACAATAGGTCATTCCTAGCCGTATCTTCAATAACTAGTAATTCCTAAAAACATGGTGATACATATTGTGCTAAGAGATTATCTCTTGTCTTCTCTTAAATAAGAGAAGACAACATTTTTTTTATGAGTTCTCTTTTCCTCACCTTATCATTTATCCTACGTGGCACTTCTAAGATAGCACCATTATACATGCCATAAGTAGTCTAAATTATCCTAATCTAATTAGGCCGACCACACACAACACCTACGCACACACGGCCACATCCACCACCAGCAGCAGCCTGCCACTAGCGTTGCTTTGCTGCTAGTACTGCCGATGCACAGAGATGCTAGACTTACGGACGTATTCCCACAGGATTTCGGTTAGGGAAACGTTTGCGTACGGTCGACCGGCCGAGCGTTCGGCCAGTTCCGCAGCGTGTGTTCGATCAAAATAGATCGTAGGTCTCGAGACGAACGACACATCACCGCTTTTTTTGTGGGCCCGCAAACCGCTCTTCCTCTGCCTTATCTCCTCCTGCAGATCGTTCTCATCCACAAACGCTTCTCTTCTTCATCTGCTTTACCTGAGCTATCCCCTCCTCTTCTTTGTCTCTCTCGCCGTCCTCTCCTCCGGTGGGCTGCTGCAACCGGCGCGGTCCGTGGCCCTAGAGCAGAGTTCGGTGATGCTGCAACGGGAGTCCAGCGATGCTGGAACTAGTAGCCATGGTTGCTACAACCAGCCGCCGCCGGAGATGGAGACGGGGGAATCCGGTGCTGCAACCGGAGATAGTTTTTGCTGGAACCACATGGCAAAAAAGCTACAATCACCATGGACCGATGCTGGAACTAGATGGTGTCGAAATCATTTTGCTGGGACCGGCAAAAAAATTGCTGGAACCGGCAAGAATTTTTTCTACTACCAGGGGCAACTGCTACGACCGGCGAGTGATGGTGCTCTTTTTGCTGGGATTGGCAGCGCTAATTGCTGGAACCAGCTTCTTGGGGAGCTGCAATGATCATGGGCGGGGCTACAATCAAGGAAGATGGTGACCCATTTTGTTTTGCGGTGATTTTTTTGCTGCAACGGCGAACAGCGAAGCGTTCTTGTTTTTTTTGCTGGAACTGTGATTTTGTTTTGCTAGCACCCGCTATTATTTTTGCTGCCACCAGCGACGAACCAGATTTTTTGCTGATTATGGTTTTTTGCCAGCACACGGTGATGCATGCCTACGACGGCCAGCGAGGGACGACGGCGGCCGTGACGATGGGATGCTGCAACCACGGTGACCGTATGCTCGAACCAGCGGCGTGAGAGCTGCAATTGTCAATGGAAAGGAGTCTGCAGGATCCAACAGAAGTCATGATGTAATTCTGGTGGCCATGCGGCGAGGGGCGGCAAGCAAGCTGTGCCGCAACGGCGTGGCGGAGATGCGGTGAGGGGGTTGGGACTCGAGCGCTGCAGGACGGTTGGACGGGTGCTCGCGGCAAGGCGGACAACACGCTCGATGATGAGGCGGAGGCGAGTCGAGGAAGGATGGGGTGGAAGGGGGTCACGTTGACTTGATCTAACGGCCAGACGCGGGTCAATCGGACGGTGGGTGGCCGACCGGCCGGAAATTTTTGGGCCGGTGCGCCGGCGCCCAGTACTCGCCTTTCGGTTACGGACGCACGAAAGAGTTGTGGTTAGAGAAGATTAAGGAGGAGAGGTCCCACCAGCGAAAATCAAGGGGGTTGATTGGCGAGAGAGCAGTCGGTGAAGCCAGTCCGTACTAGAATGCCGTAAGTGTAGCATTTTTGCAGCAGAAATAGAGCAAGAGCAAGCGGACGCGAGGCCACGAAGGCACACAGAAGCAACAACAGTACAGGGAGGAATGGAACAGCGGCAGGGCCGCGGGCGACTGCGACGCGGCACGCGTGGGCGCACGGCCGGGCGAGCTGGTAGACGATCGGGCCAGCCAGCGTGCCGGGGTGCAGCAGACACGGGACTGGGCACGGCCAGGGGCGCGGTGTGCGGGGCAGCTGGGAGCAGGCGACGGTAGCCGAGCTAACAACAGTCGGAGGTGAAGCCAGGGCGGGCGCACACAACTGGGCACGGTGGCGGCTACAGGGGAATGCGCGAGTGGGCGGTCTCAACGTGCTGTGAGGAGTGGAGGCGGACGGACGCGGCCATGGCGGTGGGGCGGCGATATATGGCGCGAATCAAGGTCGACGCAAGGGGGAATGGAGGAGGCTCACCGGGGGATGGCTGAAGGCGAGCTCGGACGGGTCGGGGGCTTGCCGGAGCGTGGATCCACGGCAAGGCAGCGACAACCGTAGGCGATGAAGCCTCCCGATCCACGTGATGTATGGACTCCGAGCTCGAGCTCGTGGACGGAGAGGGAGCAGCGGATGTTGATGGTGCCCTTGGCACGTTCCTAGGCGGCGGGCGTAGAGCACGAGGGCGAGGTCGGACTTGGCGACCATGGCAGCGGTTTGCCGCGGGGAGAGAAGAGCGAGCGAGGAAGAGGGGTGAGTGGGGGGTTAGGGTTCATTCCAGGGGCGAGGGCGCGGTCTTATCGCGCGGGGAGACGGCGAGGAGGCGCGGGATGGCTGCCCCGTGGAGGATCCGGCCATAGACGATGTACAAACGTCCACCGCGACCGATGAACAGGAAAGAAGAACACAGAGGGGAAATTGGGCTGGGCCTGCACTGTTGCTAGCAGGCCCAAGTGCACAGTGTAGGCTTTCCAGATTCCTTTTTCTTTTTATGTATTTAATTTAACTACTATTTTGTATTTGTTTGACCACCAAATTAATTTTCTAAAATATGAAACTGGTCTAAACAAATACTAGGCATTATTTAGTACCGCCACAAAAGATTTGAAGTTTGTTTGAATTTATTCAAATTATGTTTGCATTTAAAATTACTATTTTGTATTTGTTTGACCACCAAATGAATTTTCTAAAATATGAAACTGGTCTAAACAAATACTACGCATTATTTAGTACCGCCACAAAAGATTTGAAGTTTGTTTGAATTTATTCAAATTATGTTTGCATTTAAAATGGCTCAGTTAAGTGTTGTTGGGCCACTTATTAATTTCCAAGGGATTTAACTAAGAGTCAAATGTAGTTGGTTTCATCACGGAAATGATCGGGATTTATAGAATAGTGTGAACATTTTAGTTTTACTGTTTTGTAAAATTATAATTTGACGCATTAGAATTTGGATTTGAGTTTGTTTTGGAGAAAACTGAGGATTAGCAAAATAATTATGATGACATAGCATCATTAGGTATGAGATTACTGTAGCATGACACTAGGGGTGTTACAAATCTCTTCCACTACAAAAAATCTCATCCCGAGATTTAAGAGGTGGAGTAAGGGTAAAGGAATTGGTTATGAAATTCTAACGAATCTTCTTGGTCCTAGTTGATCTTCTCGAAGAAGTCGATCCATTATATTGATGTTTTCATTTTTCTGCTTCAGCCATCATGATGAAGCCCTCATTCTTTCTTTAGAAACTTTATCATACTTACGAATAGGGTATAAGGGGAAAACTATAAGGACGGATGTCTGAAAGAATTGGCATCCGATAATTCTCTCAAGGAAGAAGATTTTAGAAGCACCACGAAACAAATCGAGAGTGCTATAAGGAGGTTCAATAAGTTTCAACCAGGTAGGCATCTAGCTGATGCCCATAATAGGTGATGAAGGGGTTCAGAGCAATGAAGAATAATGTTGCCTCTGATACCGGAATGAAACATGGTGGGGAAGTTAGCTCGTGAATTACATACGTAGCCAAGGGCAAAGAATATTTCGGAATCAAGGTTGTACAGGAGAGTCTGGTTTCGATCATGTGGAACTGTGGGTTATGGGCCCACCTTGTGTGTTCAGAGTAGGAAGAGCGGTGACATCTTGCACAAATATGATAGCAAGGCATGTCATAGGATAGCCTGTTAGTTATATTGGCGACAACGTTGGTACCAAGGGCGAGGGACGAAAAGAACCATTTTCCTGCTCGTTGGAACGAGGCGGTCCATTAGACAAAGTTTTCGTCCATCGGTGGTTACCGGAAGGTCATCAACAATAGTAATAGGGTCTTACTGACAGAGTTATACACCAAGGTGTCTACATGAGCAAGGAAGTATCCATGTTTTTGTATTGGAGGGAAGGCAATAACGTTGTTGATGACAACACTAATCATCGAGGGGGAATAATGGTATTTCTCATCATGAATTCGATTGATATCCTAGAAAAGTTTAGAATGATGATGATGATGATCACGACACATTTGTCGAGAGGTTTCATGAAGATGTAATCGATCAACGATGACATCAAGCAAAACAAATGATGAAGTGTAAGGTTATTGGAGCCACGGGTACAACACAAACTCGAAATGAAGCATGATATTCAAGGCGAAATGATAAGACGGGGAAGATAGACGTAAGCTTAGCTCATCATCAAAAATTGTGCTCCGGGAAGGACCAGGTAGCAAAAGTTAAAAATTTAGCACGATGATGATATTGCCGATCGGGTTGGGAATGACTTGAAGTATTATTAAACTCGTAAGCAACAAAAAATACTTAGATTTATTGAATCGGGGTGTGGAATCGATTCACTTATCGGTGTCCTCGAGTGACTAATAACTCAGAACCCGGGGAAATCTGCAATCGGTGAGAAGCAATACTAGATGAAGACTCATAGGGAGCAACACAGTTCTTTGATATTCTCGAGATAACAGAGGGTAATACTCGAAGGTAGAGTAGAATAGATGCTTCACAGGTGAAATGATCTGCTGAAGACAAGTACTTTAACTTGTCCGAGAAACGGGATCAAAGAAGAACAATATGGTCTAGACCACGATTGCAAAAGACCATATCCCAGATATAAGATGAACTTATACCAAGGGGATAATTAATTTTCATGATAAGCTCCAATGGTAAGATCTGCATCGTGTCAATGGCCATGAACAAAAAGTCCAAGGTCGACTCCCATTTTTCCAAGGCATAACCTTTCATTCACTTCTCGCTTTCGATGAAGCTGTTGTGTTGAAATTATATCTGGCAAAACACTAGAAGAGTATGACTCGTGAAAACTCTCGGGTTCACACGGATTAGGGAAGGCATAGGTTCAACCCATCGGGGCATCTTAGGAATATGTACCACAAACTACAAGAGTAAATAACACAAGCTCAAAAGCAGAGCATGGTTGACAAAAGGAGATGATACAATTTACCAAAGGCATTATGTATCAGGGGAAGAACTCACAAGGTTAATGAATATGAAGGACATTGTCAGATAATAATCCAAACAAGGATATGGCGGTCCATAAAGGATCTTATGTGAATGTCGATAGTCAACCAGAAGAAGAAACAATGCAAAGGCATCGGATTATAGATATATCTAGATAACTTCAAAGCTTGAATACAAACAAATTACGATTTTCAAATCAGAAGATTAGAAGCAGAGGCTTTGATCAAAAGATATTTGAGTTGAATCGATATAGATCGACAACCAACCAAGGTTTGATTTGCCAAGAACATGCTCATGTTCGGAATGATGTTTGAGGCCGGAAGGATGAATGCTAGGATCTGATTGAGGATTGCAAGCATTCGGAACATACTGGATCAAGGGTCTCGAAACAATAGTGACAGAGGATATCAATGGAAATTACTAGAAATATGGAATTAACCATAATGCAGGCACGCAATACTTTCCAAAGCAATAGGTTGCAAAGGATTCTTGAAAGGTTGAATAGCATTTCAGGGTATTTTGTGAAACACATGAATAACTAGGAATGAACAAATCCTCGATAAGTGTGGGAAATTATTGAACATGTATTCATGTGGAAAAGGAGCTGCAAGGCAGCAGGCACAATGGATTCTCAGAATATCGGAAAGTATTTTAGGGTATCATGTAATAACAAGAGCAATTGGAAAAGAAGGTTTGGACCAAAATTGTATGTGGCTATCCATAGGGATTCATCAGTGGTAGGTAATTGCAACAGCGAAGGGCACAAGGGTCTCGGGAAAACATCGAAGAGTATCTTCAGAATCTTCTGGTGCACCAAGCGACCATCTGGAATGAGGGGATCTCCGGGAGGAAGTAGTTACGAGAACCTAAGGTTAGAGTTAGTAAATATTTAACCCGAATAGAAGAGAGATCAGAATCCCATAGTATAGACAAGGAGTAAAAGATCCTAACACCACCCAATGGCAACGTGGGCCCATAAGACGGACACCCATGTTAGTAAAAGTTTTTTTGTGACTAGACTCAACTTCAGCCAAGGAGTTGGAAAGGGGGCTACCTACAGGCAGTCGGCTCTGATACCAACTTGTGACGCCCCCGATTCAATCATACACTAATCATACACGCAAATGTGTATGATCAAGATCAGGGACTCACGGGAAGATATCACAACACAACTCTACACACAAATTGAAATAATACAAGCTTTATATTACAAGCCAGGGGCCTCAAGGGCTCAAATACATAAGCTCGAATACACAAGCACTACAGGAAACTGCTAGTTTGCCGTCTGTGGATAACAGACGGCAAAGACGTAAATCCAGACGACAAAGAGTTTGCCGTCAGGAAGTAGACGGCAAAGATTAATCGGCAAAGAATACTTTGCCGTCTACTTCTTTGTCTGCTTGACGGCAAAGACTTTGCCGTCAGTCTATACCTTCTGCCGTCAGCGGGTAAAGCCAGACGGCAAAATATTGCAGCAGACGGAATGGATGGACTAACGGACGGCGTCAAGTGTTTTGCCGTCTACCGGCCGTCCAGGCAGACGGCAAAGTCTATTAACTTTGCCGTCAACTATCGCGCAGGCAAACGGGAAAAACTCATACTTTGTCGTCTGTCGTTCTTGGGCCAGTGGGCAAAATAGCTGGACTTTGCCGTCTGCTATTCACTCCCCAGTGGGCAAAGATGCATACTTTGCTGTCTGGTTGGGTTGTCCCAGACGGCAAATAGCCACCTCTTTGCCGTCAACCGACCTTTTGGACAGACGGCAACATTCCAGCAGAAGCACAGGCTAGCGACATGTGGCAGTTTTGCCGTCTGTCCCTAGACGGCAAAGCTTTTTTTTGATAATCTCAAATTTTAGTACACAATTAAACAATTTAATATATAATATAGTAATTGCCTTGATCCATAACCAAAGATCCTCACAGCACAGAACCATAACAGGACAACATAGTTCCATAGCAAATATAAGCAACAATGAACAAAGTTCCATAGCATATAGTCCCAGGACAAAGTTCCATAGTATATAGTCCCAAAACAAAGTTCCATAGCATATAGTTCCACAGCATATAGTCCCATACATATAATACACAATGAACAAAGATGGCATCACTACGTAAGATTTGGCACTACAACAAATGCCTTCATGTCCATGTCATAGTCCAAAGAACATCCAAGTGGCAACCTACAAGATTGAATGGTGACTGTCACGTTTTGGCACAAGAACAAATAACGTGCTTGAAATCATAAATATGCCAAACAGACAAAAGAACCACCAACCATACTCGATCTCAAACATTCGGAGAACCACCAAGGTTGTTGTCACTTGGGCCTCGTGCATGTGAAGATCCATCAGTATTAGATCCATGGCCTGATTGATGAGGCATCGGCATAGCGGGCATACCATTCTGGGTACAATAAGCCTGCAAATTATGTTTGAGTGAAGATTAAGTACTGGTGGTAGAAGAGTTCATGTATGTCTTTGGCAATTAAGGAACTAACCGCAAACATTGCAAAGCATTGACTAGTTTGTGCCAACACCGCCTGCTGCACCGCTTGCTGCGTCCTCTCATCAGCCAGTCACCTCTCCTCCGCCCTCTCCTCCGCCGCCACTCGCCTCAACTCCGCCAGTCTCGCCTACAAAATATGGCATGGCAATCGCATCTTCAATCCAACAGTAAGTAAGAAACAAACATATATAGAAGGACTTGTATAGAATACCTCCATCTCAACCATAGTTGAAGTCGAGCGTTTACATGTAGAAGATTTTGAGATACCTAACCGAGCTTTGTATTCAGGGAGAGAGCTACGGGAGGAACTAGGGAACATGCCTCCTGCAATTGCTTCCTTGCCATGTTTCCTGCCTTCTCCAGAGATCATGACCAACGCTTGGTCAAGAGGCTCTGTTGTCACATCATACTCGGGCCCTTTCAACTCTTTTGCCATCCCTTTAAATTTCTCCATCCGATCGTAGGCGGTCTTGCTGGAGTACGCGGACGCTGTGTCATTCTCATCGTAAGGCGTGGCTGTTCTGTACGGTGCCTTATGTGCCAAAGCATACGAGACGAAAAGGTTGGGCAGTGGAGCATTATGGTGAGACGCCTGCAACCAAAGCAACATGATTAAGATTTCATCACAAGGATTGGCAACATGTATGACAAGAAAAAGCTTATGAAGAACTCCATAAGATATACCCAACGTTCACCGTACTCCATAACGTTCAAGTTGCCTTGATGATGTGGTGGATCCAGCATTCCGGCTCGCCGATTTCTATAATCTTTGTTTTTCTCCCTGTACTCTTTGGAACACCAATAGTCCACGATCCGCTCCCAACACTCCCCCTTATCGACGCACCATCTCAGAGTAACCTAATTGATCAATTGCATCTCATATATGTCAAAAAGAAATTGAGTGCCACCCTGTTGAGGAAATAACAAGCATGAATATGCTTTACCTGCATGTACTTGTCCTTCTCAAGACGGAGTCTCCTACCAGCTTTCTTATCAAGACTCTTATAGCCTTGAGTTGCCATATATTTGCGGACGGCTAAAGGGTGCGCCTCATGCATCAGATTATGCACAAGCTTCGGGCAATGTTTGTTGACAACTGCTCGTGCCTCCTCCAACTTTCCATCCTCGCATCTATAGAAATCCTGCAAATATAGAGAAAATTAGTTTGGTGCAGTAATTTTCAAACCTTTAAGTCTGAGGTTTCTTATAAAATCTAAATAAAGTAAAATCTGCTAGTTTATTTATAGTCAAAACAGGCAAATATAGAGACAATGGCTCCATCCCAGAAATCAAAAGGTTAAAAAGACCATCAGAGTTGATGACAATCAAGAGTTAGATAAGCAGAATTCGATCTATTATTATTAGGAATACCCATAAAGTGGATTCTAATCAATTCCCACTGCTCAATTTATAATCAATTATGATGCACTTCATAGAAGATACATTATACGGTGAACGCAGAAATTTCACCAAGAATTGAAGTATGTTTACACTAAGAATTAAACATTGTTGCTCAGAAATTTCATTCAATACAGATGATCAGATGCACATATTTCTTTGAATTGACAGGTCCAAAAATCAGGTTTATATATATGCACCCAGGTTCTAGAAATATACTCTAGATACAAATAACACAATTAAGAAATACAGTACGCACTAGTTTTCCAACATAGGGAGCTCCAGTACTGAACATGTACTCTTTCTAGGAATTCATATATTAATAACTAGAGGGGTATTGAACCAAGATTTACAGCAAAGTATCCACGTCACAGATTTTTATTCAAGTTAGATATCTGCAGGTTAATCAGCAGAGCTCAAAGAATGCCTCATGTGGTATACACACACATTTATAAATAAACTAGGTTGTCCGTCCGTCCATGGTGGGCGCCTCCTCGCCTTTGTGGCCACAGGAATATTAAATCTAAGTTTTCTAGATAGTTTTGCTACTGCAATATTATAGTCTGCTAGCATTCTATTAAGAAAAATAAAGTAAAATCTAAATCTAAGTTTTTTTTTAGATAGTTTTGCTACTGCAGTATTATAGTCTTCTAGTATTCTATTAAGAAAAATAAAGTAAAATCTAAATCTAAGTTTTCTAGATAGTTTTGCTACTGCAGTATTATAGTCTGCTAGCATTCTGTTAAGAAAAATAAAGTAAAATCTAAATCTAAGTTTTCTCATGGGTGGAATATTTAATTATCGAGTGCAGCATATATATCAACAGCTAGAAGTTTTGCTACTACAAGACGGTGAAGATGCAGTGTGTGAAGGAAACTTAATGATTACCCAAAGTTCAGCAAAGACCCGCTCGGCTTTGTTGTGAAACTCGATGTTGTTGGCTACACCAAGATCCTCATAGGCTTTGTAGTGGTCCCAGGTACATGCTGGCTCCGGAACTTTGCCCTCCCCAGGCAAAGTAACCATGCCAGGGTAATGCTCCTTAATGAGGCTCCCAAGGACGCCGTTCACGTGTCGGTACTTTCCCGTGCTAGCTCCAACTTTCTTCCAACCGCTACATAATGAGAAGCCAAAGTTATTAGCAATTGTTGCATACATTGAAGGTAGAAAATGGGAAGCCAAAGTTAGTTACATTTCTCCACATGGAGTAATACATGGCCTCTGCTCCACAGGAAGCCCTCGTTCAGGGAGCCTTGAGGAACCACGTAGGTACACGGACCAACCCTCCTCAACTTGGATGAAACCAGCATGCTCCTCGTCAGAGGTCGAGGCCTCCTTGTCAGAGGTCAGGGCCTCCTCGTCAGAGGCCTCCGACGACAACCGCTCTTCCTCCGCCCTCTTAGACACGGGGGAGTGAGACACCGGCTCGTCCTCCACCCTCTCAGACACGGGGGAGTGAGACACCGGCTCGTCCTCCACCCTCTCAGACACGGGGGAGTGAGACACCGGCTCGTCCTCCACCCTCTTAGACACGAGGGCGTGAGACACTGGCCGAACCGGGTTTCTCTTAACATTTGCTCCACGTGCACCTCTTCCCCGACCTTTTCCTCTCCCTCGATGAGCCTGAGGATGAGAGGAAGGTGGAGGATCGGCGATAAAAGTGCTAAGCAAAGATCTCTCTATGGGGAGCCCGGGCTTTTTCCTTTGCGGGCCCACCATGCTTCACTCACCTGCTATGACAAAAAGTAAAGCAATTAGTACAAATACAAGATTATAGTTTAAATAAATAAACATAAGTTCAAACAATTGTCGCAATGAGAATTACCAATGCAATTGTAGTACAAATACATTATAGTTCAAACAAATAAGCATAAGTTCAAAAAACATACGCAATGAGAATTACCAGGCAATTATAGTACAAAAACTACATTATACTTCAAATAGATAAGCATAAGTTCAAAAATATTACAAATTCAACATTACAACATGTTTGAGATCATCTGGGTCATGGTAAAGCAACTAGTACAAAATCAACATTACAGTTCAACACTACGACTAAAAATAGTCGGGATCATCTGGATCACAATCCGTCTCTTCTTCAAGGTCAGTTCTAGCCTCATCATCAGTATCATACGTGTCATCAAGGATGTTGTCCTCATGTTGACCATCATCGTCACCTTCATCGGCAATTCCTAGACGTAACCGCTCAAGCATTAAGAGGTCTTCCACGTTCGTAACCTCTTCTTCTTCCTCTTCGACTTCTTCTTCTTCACTGTCAATGTGTACTTCCATGCGTGGATGGATGTTGAGACGGCCTCTAGGCCCATGTTCTTCTTGGAAGAATTCTCCATCATATGTGTCAGGGTCGATGTGAGGTTGATAATCCTCTTCACTGGGGGAAGGATGTTTACGATGTGGCGGCACATCGTACACGACATCCCAACCCTTAAGGTACTTCTTTTGGCATGCATACTTCAGATAAAAAACTTGTGTCGCCTGTTGAGCCACAATATAGACATCTTCACATTCTAATTTGCTGTCTTGTCAATTTTTGACTTGCCCAATATCATCCCTCCGCCTAACCTTCTTCGGATCAAACCAATGGCATTTGAAGACAACGACTTTCGGAGGATTTGCCCCAAAGTAATGCAGTTCATATATTTCATCAAGTCTTCCATAATACTCAACTCCATTGCAAATAGCCGACACTCCCGTGTTCCTTTATTTTAGAACGTCCCGACGTTCCTCGTTCCCATGTGTGCAAAAGCGATACAAGTTTAAGAGAGAAGGATAGGTGTATTAGTCGCACGTAATACCAACTTCAAGTGTTCCAAGAAGTATACCTTACCTTTTCTCTGAACCAAGAAATGAAACCATAATTGCCGTCTCCTTCACCAGCAAGAAGCTCATACTCTTCGAGTGAATCACTTTCGACCCCTCCATTCAAGAATTGGGCAATGAATTCACTGCCCAATGAGAAATGAGCGGAGTTAAGAGAGAAACATGTGAGTAAATGTTATATAATGTACCAACACTTACTCAATGTACGGCCGCACTTCTTGAAGGTTGGTGAGGATATACAACGCAAGCGATTTCCACTCTTTCGGATCCAAAGTCTTTGAACCAGAAGCACCCACAGGTCCAAGTTGCCCTTTGAAGAGGCTGAGCTTGGATTCATGTTTAGGGTCGCCAGTATTGTATCGAGACTTTGCATTATGCAAGCTTGGAATATTGGCCGCATAGCGTGATGTCGTGAAGTTTGTAATCTCCTCTGCCAAGAATGACTCGGCTATGGAGGCTTCAACTCTACATTTATTTCTACATTTAGCTCGAAGAGTCTTCTGCATTCTCTCAAGTCCATAGCACCAACGATTCTGCACAGGGCCACCCATTCTTGCCTCGGAAGGGAGGTGTAAAATCATATGTTCCATGGGATTAAAGAATCCTGGTGGAAAGATCTTCTCTAGCTTGCAGAGCAACTCAGGGGCCCGTTCTTCCATCTCATCTATCACAGTAGGAGATACTTCTTTAGCACGAAGAACACAGAAGAAATAGCTAAGCTCTGCCAATACTTCCCAATCATCCTCAGGGATATAGCCTCGAATCATCACCGGCATTAACCGCTCAAGCCATATGTGCCAATCATGACTCTTCATCCCGTTGAGCTTCAATTTATCAAGATTCACTGCCCTCATAAGGTTCGCTGCATACCCATCAGGGAACAACAAAGTTTTGAACCACATGAGTATCTCCTTCTTTTGTTCCCTAGTAAGAACAAACCTCGCCTTTGGCGTCCTCCAGTTTTTCTTGCCCTCGGGTTGTCGCAAGTTTTGTTCGGGTCTATGACATAGCTTCATTACATCAAGTCTAGCCTTAGTATTATCCTTCGTCTTCTCAGCAATGTTGAACAATGTGCCAAAAATGGCCTCGGCGATATTCTTTTCAGTGTGCATTACATCAATATTATGTGGAAGCTCGAGCTGGTGGAAGTAGGGGAGATCCCATAAGCATGGCTTATGAGTCCATGCGTGTTCTTCGTTATATCCCAAGAAATACCCTGGATGTTTGGGATCAGGCTGGAGAGCATTTAGTTGATCACGAATTTGTTCACCCGTCATCTCAGGTGGTGCCGAGTGTTCAACGACTTCACCTTTCATGAAGTTCTTCTTGTCTTGTCTGAATGAATGGTCAAGACGCAAATGTTGTCTATGAAAATCGAAGCAAGAATACTTGCGACCATGCTACAACCAACGGCACTTCATGCTTTCCTTTCACCTTGGGCATGGGAACCTCCCATGCACAGACCACCCCATGAAAAGTGAATACGCCGGTAAGTCATGAAATGAGTACTGGTACCAAACATGCATTGTGAAGTTCTTTTTGCTAGCAACGTAGTATGTCCGTATCCCGTTCACCCAAGCTTCTTTCAACTCATCTATCAGTGGTTGCATGTACACACTTATATTCTTCCCTGGATACTTGGGTCCTGGAATTATCAACGACAGGAACATGTGCTTGCGTTGAATTATGGCGCCGGGGGGGAGGTTGAGGGGAACAACAAACACGGGCCAACAACTATATGTCTTTGACACCATACCAAACGGATTGAACCCATCGAGTCCGATGGCAACTCGTGCATTCTTTGCCTCTTTTGCTTTCTCATGATGTATTTGATCGAAACTCTTCCAAGCTTGGGCACAAAACAGATGTATCAGCATCGGTCTCCCATGATCATCTTTGTCGTGTCTTATCCCATATTTGTGCCATGTCATCTGTTTGGCTGTATCTTCGTTCAAGTAAAGGCGTTGAATTCTTGGCAAGATTGGAAAATATCGAAGAACATTTGCGGGGACTTTGCTCTGCTTCTTCGTACCATCACTGAGGTCTCTCTCGACATACCTAGAGGCTTTGCACTTGGTGCAATACTTGTCATCGGCACACTCTTTCGTAAATAAGACATATCCGTTTGGACAAGCATGTATTTGCTCATAGGGCATCTTAAGTGCACGAAAGATTTTCTTCGCTTCATACCAACTTTTAGCCAGTTTGTGACCTTCGGGGAGAGAGCAACCCCAAGATGTCACCATCGAATTAAAGCAATCTCTTCTCATGTTGAACTGGGTCTTTATAAAGATTGCTTGTGCAATGGCATCCAGCTGACATTGGTTTGTGTGGCCGTGAAGAGGTTGTTGTGAGGAATTCAGCATTTCTAAGAAGGCCCTCGCAGACTCCTCCGGTTCTTCCTCTGATCCCTCTTCACGTGCATCGTTGAAGTCAGCTACGATGTCAACTATCCCGGTACCATTGTTGTCGGTTCGCCGACGCACCACCTCCTCTCTGCTACGTTCAGGCTCGCCATGAAGGGTCCACCGGGTATACCCACGCTTAAACCCATGCTTCTGCAGGTGCACACACATCGTCTTCTTCGGCTGTTCTGTGCCGTTGCGACACTTCAAGCAGGGGCACCAATTTTTTCTTTGGCCTCTAGCAAATGCTGCCTCCACAAATTCGTTGGTCTTCGTCACCCATTCAGTGGTCATGCCAGCCTGACTAGGGTGTCCAGTGTACATCCACTCACGATCATCCATACTGGTACTTGCACTAACAGTAGGGGCACCAAATTCATATTCATCAAGATATGTATAATGTAATTAAGACTAGATACACACCTAATTACCATTGTCATATTATTTACGCCATGATTTTAATTTTTTACCATACAAAAGGGAAACGTGCATCCATGGATTGAATCCTATCTCTAATAGGTAAAGATGGGTCCTAATCCCACCCGAGTACGTGTAGATTGGGTTCGTTTCCCGTGCTCTACTCCGGTCCTCGGCAAAATTTCGGCAGCACCTCCCCGCTGTTCTCCAGATACACGTCTCGACAACAGGCTGAGAGAATGTGCACCCGGAGAACAACGAGGTGGCGCTGACGAAATTTTGCCGAGGACCAAAGTAGAGCACGGGAAACGAAACCCAATCTACACGTACTCGGGTTGTCCATGGATAACGTGGACAATTCGAAAGGACGACAGTTATAAATATGCAAAGACATGCATATTTATAGATGCCACCCTTTCGAACGGGAGACACCTAGGTTATGAGACTTGACATGAAAATAAAATCTAGTGGCATCGGCACGACGAACGGAATGAAGCAAATAGGGGAGGGGGAGGAGATGACAGTCAAGCTCACCCTGACACCGTAGAGGCGGTAGTTGAACAACGATGGAAATGGCAACGAGACGGACAATGCTCCTCGAGGTGAAGAGAAAATCCCTGCACATGAAAAGCACCGGCACAACCAACATAAGCACTCGTGAAACAATCTAATAAAAACATTATCAACATCATCTCATAGTTGACAACTATATATATATATATATATGTGTGTGTGTGTGTAGCAAGACTAGGCTCTCTGGCTTGTCTTCTCCAATCTAAGCATGTTGCAAAAAACTGAGCATTTAATTTCCTATGAGCATTAATCAAAAGTTGAAATTTTGCCTTACAGAACAACCATATTATGGACAAGCACAAGGCTGCCTTATACTAAAAAATTTAGGCAGAAGAAAATGGAAAGGGATACATCCATCAGCAAATCATCCATACATCCATCTACGCATCCATCCTTACATACATCTATAAATCCATCCACATATACTGTAATCCATACGTCTATCCATCTAAAAGAATAAGAACAGAGATGGGGAGTGGTGCTCACTGTGGGGTGGGGCAGAGGGGGGCTTGGGGCAGAGGGGGAGGTGGTGCCCCGCTTCGGTGGTGACCAGCGGCGGCGGATGCGTAGGAGGGAACCGGCGGCGGTGCTGCCCACGGCAACCGTGCCGCTAGGGCAGGGGAGGACGGCCCGGTGGCGGTCACGCCATTGGAGGAGGACGGGTGGGGGGCACAGTGGACAAGGGTCCCGACGGCGGCACGGTGGAGGCGGGGACCAGCTACGGCGACACGGTGGAGGTGGAGACGAGCGGCGGCGGTGCGGTGGAGCCGGGGACGGGCGGTGGCGGCAGCGCGGTGGAGGTGGAGACGGGCGGCGGCGGCGCGGTGGAGCCGGGGACGAGCGATGGTGGCGGCGCGGTGGACCCGGGGACGGGCGGGGATAACCTAGCGCGCGCGGTCGAGACAGAGGAATCGGGGATGATGCGGTCGGGTGGGGGGATTTTCTTTTCTTAATTTCCATTAATTTGCCGTTAGTGGGACCAAAAGGAGACGGCAAAGAAATGCTCGGTGCCAGGTTTTTTTTTCTATAAGTTCACCGTCAGTAGGACAGAAGGCAGACGGCAAAGCAACTGACTTTGTCGTGAGTGGATGACAAACACAGACGGCAAAACTGGGGCACCGTTACCTACCGTCAAACTAGACACGTGTCCATCCTTTGCCGTCACTCAGTGAAACAACAGATGGCGAAGAGACAGTTTGCCGTCTTGGTTTCTTTGCCATCATCCTTTCGCTAGGTTTGCCGTCAGCCAGTGCGCTCACAGACGGCAAAGCGCAGATTTGCCGTTAGTCATACTTTGCCGTAAGCTCCTGACGGCAAAACTTTCTTTGTCGTCTACCCCGACGAAATGCTGACGGCAAAGCCGCTCACTGACGGCAAACTAGCAGTTTCCTGTAGTGAAGAGTCAGTGGAAGCAACAATAACTGAGTACAGACATGAGTTAAACAAGTTTGCCGTAAGAAGGCTAGCACAAAAGCAACATCGATCGAAAAGGCAAGGCCTCCTTCCTGGGAGCCTCCTAACTACTCTTGGTCGTCGGCATCCGTCACATGGTAGTAGGCACCCTCGGGGTAGTAGCAGTCGTCAAAGATGGAATCTGGCTCCTGGACTCCACCATCTGGTTGCAACAACCAGAAAGAAGAAAGAAGGGGGAAAATGGGTAGCAAAGCAACCGTGAGTACTCATCCAAAGTACTCGCTAGCAAGGATCTACACTACTTATGTATCGGTATCAATGAAATGGGTAGTATCTATGGACTAACCGCATAATGCCAGAATAACAGGGGGAGAAACTAGTCCTATCAAAGACTAGCATCTTCTGAAATCCACCATCTTGCAGCAACATGAGGGAGTAGTTATTAGAGGAATTAAAATTACCATAAGAATTACTGTAGGAATTTCCATAATTATTAGAGGAATTACTAGGGAACGGTCTAGCATTAAAGTTTCCTCTATAAGCATTGTTTCCAAAACTATTCCTACCAACAAAATTCACATCCACAGATTCATTATTATTCTCAATCAAAGAAGACAAAGGCATATCATTGGGATCAAGAGGAGTATTTTTAGTAGCAAACATCTTCTTAAGTTCATCCATCTTTCCACTCAAAACATTGATTTCTTCTATAGCATGCACTTTTTTACTAGAAGATCTTTCGGTGTGCCATTGAGAATAATTAGCCATAATATTATCAAGAATTTTTGTAGCATCTCCTACCGTGATTTCCATAAACGTGCCTCCCGCAACCGAATCTAAGAGATTTCTAGAAGCAAAGTTCAAACCGGCATAAAAGTTTTGTATGATCATCCATAAATTCAAACCATGAGTAGGGCAATTGCGAAGCATCAATTTCATTATTTCCAAAGATTGGGCAACATGCTCATGATCAAGTTGTTTAAAATTCATAATATCGTTCCTAAGAGTGATAATCTTAGCAGGAGGAAAATACTTAGAGATAAAAGCATCTTTGCACTTGTTCCAAGAATCAATACTATTTTTATGCAAAGACAAAAACCAAACTTTAGCACGATCTCTAAGTGAAAACGGAAATAACTTCAATTTGACAATATTGTTATCCGTATCTTTCTTCTTTTGCATATCACACAAATCAACAAAGTTGTTTAGATGAGTAGCGGCATCTTCACTAGGAAGGCCGGCGAATTGATCTTTCATAACAAGATTCAGCAAAGTAGTATTGATTTCACAAAACTCAACATCATTAAGAGGAGCAATCGGAGTACTAAGGAAATCATTATTATTGGTATTCAAGAAATTACACAATTTGGTATTATCTTGCGCCATGGCAACAAGTAATCCAACACAAGCAAGCAGAAAAAGGCAAACGAAAAAGAGAGGAGGAGATTGGGAAAGAGAGGGCGAATAAAACGGCAAGGGTAAAGTGGGGGAGAGGAAAACGAGAGGCAAATGGCAAATAATGTAAATGCGAGGGAGATGAGTTTGTGATGGGTACTTGGTATGTCTTGACTTGAGCGAAGACCTCCCCGGCAACGGCACCAGAAATCCTTCTTGCTACGTCTTGAGCTTGCGTTGGTTTTCCTCGAAGAGGAGAGGGTGATGCAGCAATAGTAGCGTAAGTATTTACCTCAGTTTTTGAGAACCAAGGTATCAATCCAGTAGGAGGCTCCTTAAAAGTCCCACGCACCTACACAAACAAACAAAGAACTCGCAACCAACGCAATAAAGGGGTTGTCAGTCCCTTCACGGCCACTTGTGAAAGTGAGATCTAATAAAGATAGTATGATAAGATAAATATATTTTTGGTATTCTATAATATAGATGTAAAAAGTAAAGATGCAAAGAAAAGTAGATTGGAAGCAAATATGATAAGAGATAGACCCGGGGGCCATAGGTTTCACTAGTGGCTTCTCTCAAGATAGCATAAGTATTACGGTGGGTGAACAAATTACTATCGAGCAATTGATAGAAAAGCGAATAATTATGAGATTATCTAGGCATGATCATGTATATAAGCTTCATGTCCGTGACAAGTAGAGAGACTCCTGCCTGCATCTACTACTATTACTCCACACATCGACCGACTCCTGCCTGCATCTAGAGTACTAAGTTCATAAGAACAGAGTAACACATTAAGCAAGATGACATGATGTAGAGGGATAAACTCAAGCAATATGATATAAACCCCATCTTGTTATCCTCGATGGCAACAATACAATACGTGCCTTGCAACCCTTTCTCACTGGGTAAGGACACCGCAAGATTGAACCCAAAGCTAAGCACTTCTCCCATGGCAAGAAAGATCAATCTAGTAGGCCAAACCGAACTGATAATTCGAAGAGACTTGCAAATATAACTCAATCATACATAAAAGAATTCAGAGAAGATTCAAATATTATTCATAGATAAACTTGATCATAAACCCACAATTCATCGGATCTCGACAAACACACCGCAAAAAGAGTTTACATCGAATATATCTCCACAAGAGAGGGGGAGAACATTGTATTGAGATCCAAAAAGAGAGAAGAAGCCATCTAGCTAATAACTATGGACCCGTAGGTCTGTGGTAAACTACTCACAACTCATCGGAGGGGCAAGGATGTTGATGTAGAAGCCCTCCGTGGTCGATTCCCCCTCCGGCAGAGTGCCGACGAAGGCTCCAAGATGAGATCTCGCGGATACAGAAGGTTATGGTGGTGGAAATTGTGTTTCATCTGCTCCCTGGATGTTTTTGGGGTACGTAGGCTTACATAGGAGGAAGAAGTACGTCGGTGGATGCCCGAGGGGCCCACGAGACAGGGGGAGCGCCCTATAGGGGGGCGCCCTCCTATCTCGTGGGAGCCTCAGCTGCTTCTTGACTTGCACTCCAAGTCCTCTGGATCACGTTCATTTCAAAAATCACGCTCCCGAAGGTTTCATTCCGTTTGGACTCCGTTTGATATTCCTTTTCTTCAAAATACTGAAATAGGCAAAAAAACAGCAATATGGGCTGGGCCTCCGGTTAGTAGGTTAGTCCCAAAAATGATATAAATGTGTAAAATAAAGCCCGTAAACATCCAAAAGGGGTAATATAATAGCATGGAACAATAAAAAATTATAGATACGTTGGAGACGTATCACCCTATTGCAAGCATCCGCAACTACAAAAGAAGTATTAAGGTAAACCTAACCATAGCATGAAACTAGTGGATCCAAATCAGCCCCTTACGAAGCAACGCATAAAGTAGGGTTTAAGCTTCTGTCACTCTAGCAACCCATCATCTACTTATTACTTCCCAATGCCTTCCTCTAGGCCCAAATAATGGTGAAGTGTCATGTAGTCGATGTTCACATAACACCACTAGAGGAAAGACAACATACATCTCATCAAAATATCGAATGAATACCAAATTCACATGACTACTAATAGCAAGACTTCACCCATGTCCTCAGGAACAAACGTAAATACTCACAAAGAATATTTCATGTTCATGATCAGAGGAGTATTAATATGCATTAAGGATCTGAACATATGATCTTCCACCAAGTAAACCAATTAGCATCAACTACAAGGAGTAATCAACACTACTAGCAGCCCACAGGTACCAATTTGTGGTTTTGATACAAGATTGGATACAAGAGATGAACTAGGGTTTTGAGAGGAGATGGTGCTGGTGAAGATGTTGATGGAGATTGACCCCCTCCCAATGAGAGGATCATTGGTGATGACGATGGTGATGATTTCCCCCTCCCGAAGGGAAGTTTCCCCGGTAGAACAGCTCCGCCAGAGCCCTAGATTGGTTCCACCAAGGTTCTGCCTCGTGGCGGCGGAGTTTCGTCCCGTAAGCTTCCTTATGATTTTTTTAGGGTAAAAGCCTTCATATAGTAGAAGATGGGCACCGGAGGGCCAACAGGGGGCCCAAGAGACAGGGGGCACGCCCCCACCCTCCTGGCCAGGGTGTGGGTGCCCTCTGGTATTTTATTCGCTCAATAATTCTTATTAATTCCAAAAATGACTTCCTTGGAGTTTCAGGATTTTTGGAGCTATGCAGAATTGGTTTGCAATATTTGCTCCTTTTCCAGCCAGAATTCCAGCTGCCGGCATTCTTCCTCTTCATGATAAACCTTGTAAAATAAGAGAGAATAGCCATATGTATTGTGACATAACGTGTAATAACAACCCATAATGCAATAAATATCAATATAAAATCATGATGCAAAATGGACGTATCAACTCCCCCAAGCTTAGACCTCGCTTGTCCTCAAGCGGAAGCCGATATCGAGAAATATGTCCACATGTTTAGAGATAGAGGTGTTGATAAAAACAAAATACGGACATGAGGGCATCATGGTCATTCTTATAATAGCAACATATATGGATTTTGTCATGTGATTTCTTATTCTCAAGTAACAATCTATTCACAATGTCAAATATGGAACATAAACTTCATTGAGAACTAACAAACTATAGTCTCAGTCATTGAAGCAATTGCAATTTATCATAACATCAGAAAGAGTCAAGAATAGAGCTTTTCAACAAGTCCACATACTCAACTATCATATAGTGTTCTACAATTGCTAACACTCACGCAGTACTTATGGTTATGAAGTTTTAATTGGACACTAAGAAAGATAGGGGCTTATTGTGTTGCCTCCCAACGTATTCACCTTTGGGTGATGTCAACAATAATAGTCCATGCTAACTTACATCCAGTTGGATATATGTATTAGGATCATTCCAACACGAGGTGCTTGCCAAAGGATACAATGAAAAAGGGAAAGGTGAAGATCACCTTGACTCTTGCATAAAGTAAAAGGCATAAAGTAAAAGATAGGCCCTTCGCAGAGGGAAGCAGAGGTTGTCATGTGCTTTTAGGGTTGGATGCACAAAATCTTAATGCAAAAGAACATCACTTTATATTGCCACTTGTGATATGAACCTTTATTATGCAGTCCGTTGCTTTTATTACTTACATATCACACGATCGTATAAAGCTTATTTTCTCCGCACTAATAAGTCATACATATTTAGAGAGCAATTTTTATTGCTTGCAACATGACAACTTACTTGAAGGATCTTACTCAATCCATAGGTAGGTATGGTGGACTCTCATGGCAAAACTGGGTTTAAGGATGTTTGGAAGCACAAGTAGTATCTCTACTTGGTGCAAGGAATTTTTGGCTAGCATGAGGGGGAAAGGCAAGCTCAACATGTTGGGATGATCCATGACAATATACTTTAACTAAGATGTGAGAAAACACAACCCATTATGTTGTCTTCCTTGTCCAACATCAACTCTTTAGCATGCCATACTTAATTAGTGCTCACAATCATAAAAGATGTCCAAGATAGTATATTTATATGTGAAAACCTCTCTTTCTTTATTACTTCCTATTAATTGCAACGATGACCAAAACTAAGTTTGTCAACTCTCAACAACTTTTAAGCCTCATACTTTCTATATGTGAAGTCATTACTATCCATAACATCAATATGAACTCTTTTATTCTTTCTATTTTCTCAAGATCATAGCAGGATAGCAAAGCCCTTGACTCAACACTAATCTTTATTATATAGCTCACGGACTCGATTACATAAAGGATCACAAAGCAAAACTCAAAACTAATTCAAACAAAAACTTCAATCTACTAGATCAAGATATTACTAAAAGGATCGAACTAAGTAAAACGGTAAAGATAGGAGTGTGATGGTGATACGATACCGGGGCACCTCCCCCAAGCTTGGCAGTTGCCAATGGGAGTGCCCATACCCAAGTGATTATGTCCTCGGAGGTGGTGAAGAAGGAGTTGTTGATGATGTAGGCTTGTCGTCCATCTTCCAAGGCATAGGCTCACCATCATAGAAGGACGATCGAGTCTCCGGGATCCTCAAATCTGCAGCCAAACTCATCCTCTTGAATCTATATTCATACTCACAGTTTTGGTTTTGCAGGTCATAGATCTGGGCCTGGAGGTGCTCGATTTTCTCATGAAGCTTGAAGATGGCATCCCCAATGTTCTTGGCATCTAGCTTGTGGTTGTTGGTGAATCCAGCGATCATCATCTGGTTGGCGTTGAGTCCACGCTCCACCATCCCTTGGCACTTGAAAACTTGTTGCTCCATAGCTTCGAGCTTTGTCTCCACGCTTCCGGTACGCCTTGGTCCCTCCACATCGCGGATGTGCAGCACCCCCTCACGCATCTCAATGGTTTCAGGGTGTTGCAGCACCTCCGCGAGATAGGGGTTGATAACCCTCTCGAAAAACTTTTCCTTGGGAGCGCTTGGAGATGTCATGGTGCTCTAGATCTGTTGGAAAAACAGCTCGAAACGAAACAGAGGATATTTGCGTGATACGGTTGTCAAAACCTTCGGGAGATTATATAATGAATTTTTACCGACCAAAAGAAGTAATGTGCAAGAAAACAGAGTCCGGGAGGCACACGAGGTGCCCACGAGACAGGGGCGCGCCCAGAAAGGGTGGGCGCGCCCTCCACCCTCGTGGAGGCCTCGTGTCCTTCCCGGATTACTTCTTGCTTTCCAAAATTCTTAAATATTCCAAAACGGAGAAAAATTGCCATTAGAATTGTTTTGGAGTCGGTTTACTTACCGTACCACATACCTATTCCTTTTCAGAGTCTGAAACGTTCTGGAAAGTGTCCCTTATGTATTCCTCCGGGGTTACGGTCTTAATAATATTAGTTTCAACATTTATAGGATTACCTGAGATATAATGTTTGATTCTTTGACCGTTCACCACCTTCGGATTTGTGCCTTCGAAGTTGTTGATTTTTATGGCACCGGAACGATAGACCTCCTCGATAACGTAGGGACCTTCCCAGTTAGAGAGAAGTTTTCCTGCAAAAAATCTTAAACGAGAGTTGAATAGCAACACATAATCACCTACGTTAAACTCACGCTTTTGTATTCTTTTGTCATGCCATCTTTTAACCTTTTCTTTGAACAGCTTGGCATTCTCATAGGCTTGGGTTCTCCATTCATCAAGTGAGCTAATATCAAATAACCTCTTCTCACCGGTTAGTTTGAAGTCATAGTTGAGCTTTTTAATAGCCCAATATGCCTTATGTTCAAGTTCGAGAGGTAAGTGACATGCTTTTCCATAAACCATCTTATATGGAGACATACCCATAGGATTTTTATATGCAGTTCTATAGGCCCATAATGCGTCATCAAGTTTCTTGGACCGATTCTTTCTAGATCTATTGACAGTCTTTTACAAAATTAATTTGAGCTCTCTATTACTCAATTCTACTTGACCACTAGACTGTGGGTGATAAGGAGATGCAATTCTATGATTAACATCATACTTAGCAAGCATTTTACGAAAAACACCATGAATAAAATGTGAACCACCATCAGTCATGAGATATCTAGGGACTCCAAACCTCGGAAAAATAACTTCTTTAAGCATCTTAATAGAGGTGTTATGATCAGCACTACTAGTTGGAATAGCTTCTACCCACTTAGTAATGTAATCAACAACAACTAAAATGTGTGTGTATCATTAAAAGCAGGAAAAGGTCCCATATAATCAAAGCCCCAAACATCAAATGGTTCAATAACAAGAGAATAATTCATAGGCATTTCTTGACATCTACTAATATTACCAATTCTTTGACATTCATCACAAGACAAGGCAAACTTATGGGCATCTTTGAAGAGAGTAGGCCAATAAAAACCGGATTGCAATACCTTATGTGCAGTTCTATCTCCAGCGTGGTGTCCTCCATATGGTTCGGAGTGACACTTGCGTAGGATCTGTTCTTGTTCATGCTCAGGTACACAACGTCTAATAATACCATCTACTCCTTCTTTATAAAGGTGTGGGTCATCCCAGAAGTAATGTCTTAAATCATAAAATAACTTTTTCTTTTGCTGGTATGTGAAACTAGGTGGTATAAATTTATCAACAATGTAATTAGCATAATCAGCATACCATGGAGCAGTACGAGAAGCATTAATGACCACTAATTGTTCATCCGGAAAGCTATCATCAATAGTAGTGGGTCATCAAGAACATTCTCTAACCTAGACAAGTTGTCTGCAACGGGGTTCCTCAGCTCCCTTTCTATCAAAAATATGCAAATCAAATTCTTGGAGCAAGAGAACCCATCTAATGAGTCTAGGCTTAACATCTTTCTTTTCCACAAGATATTTAGTAGCAGCATGATCAGTGTGAATAGTAACTTTAGAATCAACAATACAAGGTCTGAACTTATCACAAGCAAATACAACTGCTAAGAATTCTTTTTCAGTAGTAGCATAATTTCTCTGGGCAGTATCAAGAGTTTTACTAGCATACTGGATACCATTCAATTTCTTATCAACTATTTGCCCTAGAACAGCACCTACATCATAATCACTAGCATCAAACATAATTTCAAAGGGCAAATTCCAATCAGGTGGCTGAACAATAGGTGCAGTGATCAAAGCTTTCTTAAGTATTTCAAATGCTTCTACACAATCATCATCAAAGACAAAAGGAATATATTTTTGCAATAAATTAGTCAAGAGGCCTAGAGATTTTAGAGAAGTCCTTAATGAACGTCCTATAAAAACCGGCATGACCAAGGAAACTTCTTATACCTTTTATGTCCTTGGGACATGACATCTTTTCAATAGCATCAACTTTAGCTTTATCAACTTCAATACTTCTTTCAGAAATTTTATGCCCCAAGACAATGCCTTCATTAACCATAAAGTGACACTTTTCCCAATTCAAGACGAGACTAGTGCCTTCACATCTCTGCAAAACTCGATCAAAGTTGCTCAAGCAATTATCAAAAGAGGATCCATAAACGGAGAAATCATCCATGAATATCTCACAAATCTTTTCACAGAAGTCAGAGAATATAGCCATCATGCATCTTTGAAAGGTAGCAGGTGCATTACATAAACCAAAAGGCATACGTCTATAAGCAAAAGTACCGAAAGGGCAAGTAAAAGTAGTTTTTGATTGATCCTCCGCTGACACAAGTATTTGAGAGAAACCATAATAACCATCTAGAAAGCAGAAATGTGTATGTTTGGATAGTCTTTTAGCATTTGATCAAGAAAAGGTAAAGGGTAATGATCTTTCTTAGTAGCTTTATTTAACTTATGGAAATCAATTACCATCCTATAACCTGTAATAATTCTTTGCGGGATCAATTCATCTTTATCATTAGGAACAATAGTAATACCTCCCTTCTTAGGGACGCAATGGACAGGACTTACCCAATCACTATCAGCAGCGAGATAAATTATACCTGCCTCTAGGAGCTTTAGTATCTCCTTTCTTACCACTTCTTTCATCTTAGGATTTAACCGTCGTTGAGGATCTCTAACTGGTTTGGCATCTTTCTCCACTTTTATTTTGTGTTGGCATAGAGTGGGACTAATGCCCTTAAGATCATCCAGATTATATCCAATAGCAGCATGGTGCTTCTTCAGAGTTTTCAATAATCTTTCCTCTTCTTGCTCTGAAAGTTTAGCACTAATAATAACATGATATATCTTCTTTTCATCAAGATAAGCATATTTAAGATTATCAGGTAAAGGTTTGAGCTCAAACACGGGATCACCCTTGGGTGGAGGGGGATCCCCTAAGATTTCAATATGTAAGTTGTGTTTCAGAATAGGACCCTGTTGAGGAATACTTCATCTATTTCCCTTCTTTCATTCATGAACATATCATTTTCATGGTCTAGCAAATATTGTTCTAGCGAATCAGTAGGAGGTACGGCAATAGAAGCAAGACCAATAATTTCATCCTTACTAGGCAATTCTTTATCACGGGGTTGTCTGCGGAACTTAGCAAAATTAAACTCATGAGACATATCCCCTAAGCCAATTGTAACAACATCCTTTTTTCAATCAATATTAGCATTAACAGTATTCAAGAAGGGTCTACCAAATATAATGGGACAAAAGTCATCTTGTGGGGAACCAAGAACAAGAAAATCAGCAAGATATTTAACTTTCCCACACAAGACTTCAACATCTCTAACAATCCCAACTGGTGAAATAGTATCTCTACTGGCAAGCTTAATAGTAACATCAATACCTTCTAACTCAGGGGGTGCAATATCGTGCATAATTTCATTATATAGGGAAATAGGTATTGCACTAGCACTAGCAGCCATATCACATAAGTCATGATAACAATGATCTCCTATTTTAACAAAAATAACAGGCATGCCTACAACAGGTCTATGTATCTTAGCATCTAGTCTAGCAATATTAGCAGTTTCACCACAGAAGTAAATAACATGCCCATCTATATTATCATCCAAGAGATCTTTAACCATAGCAATACTAGGTTCAACTTTAATTTGCTCAGGGGGTGTATATGTTCTAGTATTGCTCTTATGAACAACAGTTGAAGCTTTGGCATGATCCTTTATCTTAACAGGAAAATGTGGTTTCTCAACATAAGTAGTAGGAACAATAGGATCATTACAAGTGATAGTCTTTTATTCAACTGTAATAGGTGCAACTACCTTTACTTCAATGGGAGGATTATATTTAAACCACTTCTCCTTAGGGAGATCAACGTGAGTAGCAAAAGATTCACAAAAAGCAGCTACTATCTCAGAGTCAAGTCCATATTTAGCGCTAAATCCATGAAAAGCCTCGGTATCCAGAAAAGATTTAATACAATCAAACTTAGGTGTCATACCTGACTCCTTACCATCGTTGAAACCCCAATCTTTAGAGTTGCGTTTAATTCTTTCCAATAAATCCCACTTGAATTCAGTAGTCTTCCGCATATAAGAACCATCACAGGAAGTATCAAGCATGGTGCGATCATGGAGAGAAAGTCGAGCATAATTTTTTTTGAATAATCATTTCTCTTGAGAGCTCATGATTGGGGCATGAATATAACATTGACTTAAGCCTCCCCCAAACTTGAGTGATACTTTCTCCTTCGCGAGGCCAAAAATTATATATGTAATTACGATCACGATGAACAAGATGCATAGGATAGAACTTCTGGTGAAATTCCAACTTCAATCGTTTATAATTCCAAGATCCCATATCATCACATAGCCTATACCATGTCAATGTGTCTCCCTTCAAAGATAAAGGGAAGACCTTCCTCTTAACAACATCATAGGGAATACCTGCAAGCTTAAATAATCCACAAACTTCATCCACAAAGATAAGGTGTAAATCGGGATGCAATGTTCCATCTCCTGCAAAGGGATTAGCTAGCAGTTTCTCTATCATATCCGAAGGAATCTCAAAGTAAACATTTTCAGTAGGTTCAGTAGGTTGAGGAGAAACTCTTTGCTCTACTGATCGGGGCGAAGATACCCCGAACAAGCCCCTCAAAGGATTAGTTTGCATAGTAACTAGTGACAGAAAATTTCAGCACACTATATAAATGTTTCCTTACCAAGTTTCACTCACCAATGGCGCTTCACTCCCCGGCAATAGCGCCAGAAAAGCGTCTTGATGACCCACAAGTATAGGGGATCTATCGTAGTACTTTTGATAAGTAAGAGTGTCAAACCCAATGAGGAGCAGAAGGAAATGACAGGCGGTTTTCAGTAAGGTATTCTCTGCAAGCACTGAAAATATAGGTAACAGATAGTTTTGTGATAAGATAATTTGTAACGGGTAACAAGCAATGAAAGTAAATAAAGTGTAGCAAGGTAGCCCAATCTTTTTTGTAGCAAAGGAAAAGCCTAGACAATTTCTTATAATGAGAAAAGCGCTCCCGAGGACACATGGGAATTATCGTCAAGCTAGTTTTCATCACGCTCATATGATTCGCGTTCGGTACTTTGATAATTTGATATGTGGGTGGACCGGTGCTTTGGTACTGCCCTTTCTTGGACAAGCGTCCCACTTATGATTAACCCCTATTGCAAGCATCCGCAACTAAAAAAGAAGTATTAAGGTAAACCTAACCATAGCATGAAACTAGTGGATCCAAATCAGCCCCTTACGAAGCAACGCATAAACTAGGGTTTAAGCTTCTGTCACTCTAGCAACCCATCATCTACTTATTACTTCCCAATGCCTTCCTCTAGACCCAAATAATGGTGAAGTGTCATGTAGTCGACGTTCACATAACACCACCAGAGGAAAGACAACATACATCTCATCAAAATATCGAACGAATACCAAATTCACATGACTACTAATAGCAAGACTTCACCCATGTCCTCAGGAATAAACGTAACTACTCACAAAGCATATTCATGTTCATGATCAGAGGAGTATTAATATGCATTAAGGATCTGGACATACGATCTTCCACCAAGTAAACCAATTAGCATCAACTACAAGGAGTAATCATAACTACTAGCAACCCACAGGTACCAATTTGTGGTTTTGATACAAGATTGGATAAAAAAGATGAACTAGGGTTTTGAGAGGACATGGTGCTGGTGAAGATATTGATGGATATTGACCCCCTCCCAGTGAGAGGGTCGTTGGTGATGACGATTGTGATGATTTCCCCCTCCCGGAGGGAAGTGTCCCCAGCAGGACAGTTCCGCCGGAGCCCTAGATTGTTTCCGCCAAGGTTCCGCCTCATGGCGGCGGAGTTTCGTCCGGTAAGCTTCCTTATGATTTTTTTCCAAGGTAAAAGCCTTCATATAGCAGAAGATGGGCACCGAAGGGCCAACAGGGGGCCCAAGAGACAGGGGCGCGCCCAGCAGGGGGGCGCCCCCACCCTCCTGGCCAGGTTGTGGGCCCCCTCTGGTATTTTATTCGCTCAATAATTCTTATCAATTCAAAAAATGACTTCCGTGGAGTTGCAGGATTTTTGGAGCTGTGCATAATAGGTTTCCAATATTTGCTCCTTTTTCAGCCAGAACTCCAGCTGCCGGGATTCTCCCTCTTCATGATAAACCTTATAAAATAAGAGAGAATAGCCATAAGTATTGTGACATAACATGTAATAACAACCCATAATGCAATAAATATCGATATAAAAGCATGATGCAAAATGGACGTATCAGCCGCTTAGTCGCTGACGTCTGTTAAGCTTCGGCTGATCCATACGACACAGAACGCCCATACTATGCCCACGTGATGGTTAGTGTTATTAGGCCAGAGGCCCCTCGGATCAAATATCCAAATCGTAGTGGATTAGGAACGCGCGGTAACAAGTAGAGACTCACGAAAGATGTGACCCCGTCGCCCCGTCTGGAGGACTTGTAGCAAGGGCTAAGAATGCCCGGCCACGCCTCGTAATTATCTCGCGGGCACCCTCCAGGTCAACCCGACTCCACATCACTCGCAATTAAGCTTGCGCGGGTACCCCTCATGGCCGACCCGTCTTTAGTAACATGATTCAGTGTAAAGTCATAGTAACCATAGTAACCATGTGTCTAACACCAAGGAGAACCCTGAGGAAACACCCTCGATGGATTCCACTCAATGTAATCATCAAGGTGAACGTAAGAGGAACCACCCTCGAGGTTCACACTTGAGGGGTTGCACGATAGAGTCGTATCGGAAGTGGTTATGGCGGAATCACCCTGGATGACCACGACCGAATAGGTACACTACAGGGTTAACATCAGAAGTGCTGATGAGGTCTCACCCTCGGCACCCGATAGTAACCCAGTAGTGTCGAGCAGCTAAGGGGAAAGTGTGCGATGCCGGGCCTAGTCTTCGATCCTGTTGATCGGGTCTTCTGAAAATCTAATGGTGCAGTCAGGACAATGTGTGGGTCTCTGATGGGTCTCTACCCAAGCTATACTAAACGGTTTAGGATAAGCAGGTAAGGTACAACAGCAGGTACGAAAACAGGCTATGCATCAAAATAGGAGCAATCAAATACAGTAGCAAAATCTAATGCAAGCATGAGAGAATAAAATGGGAGATATTGGGATGATCAAAAGGGGGGCTTGCCTGGAAGCTCGGCAGACAGATACGGATCTTTAATGGTGAAGTAGTCGATCACTAGTTCAACCATGGTCTCGAGGTCTACCGGAAAGAAGTAACAGAGGGGAAACACAATAAATAATAGAGCAATCAAAGCATCACAAAGCATAACATGGAAATACACGGTGGTACGGATGACCTAACGCAGTGCTACACGCTAAAGATGAAGAGGGAAAACATCCGGGAATACTTTCCCGGAAGTTTGGCATTTTCGGACAGACGAACTAGAGGGGGCGGTTGCAGGTTCGCTATGCTAGGGACATGTGGTCGATGAACGAACTACGTATTCGGATTCGTCTTGTCATTCTGAGCAACTTTCATGTATAAAGTTATTCGATCCGAGCTACGGTTTATTTTATATTAGATTTCAAAGCTTTAATCATTTTATGAAGATTCAACATTTATTTAATCCGAATTGACCAAGTCAAATTGACTGGTCAAAAGGTAAGGCGTGGCCCACATGGCATAGACTTTACGTATAAACAAAATAAATAAATTCTAACTTAACTAAATGGGGTCCTCCTGCCATAGGCTAGCAACTAACCTAACAAAGATTACCTAATAAGTAGTCTAAATTAGCCTAATCTAATTAGGCCAGCCACACACAACACCTACGCACACACGACCACATCCACCACCACCAGCAGCCAGCGAATGCATCGGCAGTACCAGCAGCAAAGCAACGCTAGTGGCGGCGGCTAGCAGGATAAGAGCAGCACCAGCACGGCCGGCAGCGGGAGTAGCAGCAGCAGTTCAGTGGCACACAACAGGAGCAGCAGCGCGGCAACAGAAATAGAGCAACAGCAAGCGGACGCGAGGCCACGACGGCACGCAGAAGCAACAACAATACAAGGAGCAATGGAACAGCGGCAGACTTTGCTCCGGTGGTTGCTAAAGTGGGGAATAGGGTGCTTCCTTGGAGGGGTAGGTATAATACCAATGCTGGCAAAGTGGCTCTAATCAACTCTTGCTTATCCTCTCTCCCGATGTTCCTTATGGGTTTTTATCGTCTCACGGATGGAGTGCATGCTGGCTTCGACAAACACAAGGGTGGCTTTTATTGGAATTCTGCTAATAACAAAAGAAAGTATAGGTTGGTCAAGTGGCAGTTTATGTGCAAGCCTAAAAATCTTGGGGGGTTAGGCATTATTAATACTCGGGTGATGAATATTTGTCTGCTTGTTAAGTGGTGGTGGAAAATTATGACGGTTGGGGCCGATGTGCTGTGGTCTTCTATTCTTAAGGCTAAATATTATCCTAACTCTAACCCTATGTTTGCCCCCGCGCGGCGCGGTTCGCAGTTTTGGAAAGCCCTTGTTAAAGTTCGGCCGATTTTTCTGGAGCACGTTAAGTTTTGTGTGGGTAATGGGTCCGCTGTTCGTTTTTGGTTAGATTGGTGGTCTGGGGATGCTCCCCTGGCTGTTAGCTTTCCGGTTTTGTTCTCTTATTGCCCCAATCCGCAAATCTCCATCGCGGAGGTGGCTGCTAATAATTGGGACTTGGCTTTTCATCGGGCCCTGTCTCCTGAAGAGTTGGAAGAATGGCAAAGTCTTTCTGCCCTCTTCCCTGTGCTCTCGGAGGAGGCCGACTCGGTGGTTTGGCCGCTTACGGCCTCTGGTATATTCTCGGTCAAATTGCTGTACTCTAGACTGATTGGTGGTACTACTTCGGCTAGATTCTCTTGTGTTTGGAAATCTAAGGTCCCTCCTAAGATTAAGATTTTCCTCTGGCAAGCCTTCCGTGGTCGCCTCCCTTCTGCTGATCAGATCAAAAAACGCAACGGGCCGGGCTCGGAATTCTGTAACTTGTGTGGGGCTTTGGAAAACTCTAATCACATCTTTTTCAACTGTGTTCTTGCCAAATTAGTTTGGGCTTGCGTCAGATCCTGGCTTCGGGTCTCCTGGAATCCCTCCTCTTTCTCAGATATTAGAACCCTAGCCAAATCTCTGGTAGGGGTCACCAGGAGGGTATTCTGGGTTGGCTTGGGAGCCTTATGTTGGGCACTATGGACCATTAGAAACAAATTTACTATTGAGCTTACCTTCCCATCTAAGCCTGCTGATGTTTTTTTTTCAAATCATGTATATTCTTGCAGCAGTGGAGATCATTGACTAAGGAGCCAGATCGGGACGCCCTGGACCTGCTCATCGCCAAAATTCGGGCTTCAGCCTCTCAGATCTCCGGGACGAATCATGGTGTATAATTTTGGTGCTGTAGTTTGCGGGATTAGGTTTTCTTCTCTCCCCGGCCTGCGTGCCGTGTTTGGCAGCTGCCTGTATCGCTACTACTTTGGGTCTATTTACCTTTCTCTGTGGCTCTGTGTTCGTGTGAGCATTGGGTATTTGTGACGCTGCCGTGTGGCTTTATCTATAAAGTCGGGCCTTGGCCTTTTCTCTAAAAAAAAACAGCGGCAGGGCCGCGGGCGGCTGCGACGCGACACGTGTGGGCGCGCGGCCGGGCGAGCCGGCGGACGTCCGGGCTAGCCAGCGTGCCGGGGCGCAGCAGACACGGGACTGGGCATGGCCAGGGGCGTGGTGTGCGGGGCGGCTAGGAGCAGGCGACGGCGGCCGAGCCAACGACAGTCGGAGGTGAGTTCAGGGCGGGCGCACGCGACTGGGCGCGGCAGGCAGCGACGAGCGGACGTGCGATCGGGCGCGGTGGCGGCTACAGGGGAGCGCCCGAGTGGGCGGCCTCGACGTGCTGTGAGGAGTGGAGGCGGACGGACGCGGCCATGGCGGTGGGGCGGTGATATACGGCGCGAATCAAGGTCGACGCAAGGGGGAACGGAGGAGGCTCACCGAGGGATGGCTGAAGGCGAGCTCGGACGGGTCGGGGGCTTGCCAGAGCGTGGATCCACGGTGAGGCTGCGACAACCGTAGGCGATGAAGCCTCCCCATCCACGCGAGGTATGGACTCCGAGCTCGAGCTCGTGGACGGAGAGGGAGTAGCGGCCTTTGATGGTGCCCTTGGCACGTTCCTAGGCGGCGGGCGTAGAGCACGGGGGGAGGTCGGACTTGGCGACCATGGCGGCGGTTTGCCGCGAGGAGAGAAGAGCTAGCGAGGAAGAGGGGTGAGTGGGAGGTTAGGGTTCGTTCCATGGGCGAGGGCGTGGTCTTATTGCGCGGGGAGACGGCGAGGAGGCGCGGGATGGCTGCCCCGTGAAGGATCCGGCCATAGACGATGTACAAACGTCCACCGCGACCGATGAACGGGAAGGAAGAACACAGAGGGGAAGTTGGGCTGGGCCTGCACTGTTGCTAGCAGGCCGAAGTGCACAGTGTAGGCTTTCCAGATTCCTTTTTCTTTTTATGTATTTAACTTAGCTACTGTTTTGTAGTATTTGTTTGACCACCAAATGACTTCTGTAAAATATGAAACTGGTCTAAACAAATACTAGGCATTATTTAGTACCGCCACAAAAGGTTTGAAGTTTGTTTGAATTTATTCAAATTATGTTTGCATTTAAAATGGCTTAGTTAAGTGTTGTTGGGTCACTTATTAATTTCCAAGGGATTTAACTGAGAGTCAAATGTAGTTGGTTTCATCACGGAAATGATCATGGGGATTTATAGAATAGTGTGAACATTTTAGTTTTACTGTTTTGTAAAATTATAATTTGACGCATTAGAATTTGGATTTGAGTTTGGTTTGGAGCAAGCTAAGGATTATCAAAATAATTATGATGAGATAGCATCAATAGGTATGAGATTACTGTAGCATGACACTGGGGATGTTACACTTCGTATCTTACTCTGTGACCAAGGCGGAGGGGAAAACAAGAGAACTTAATGTTTATTTGCTAATCAGTATCATTGCATGCAGTGCACTGACCACTGCATGCCATGTTAGGTAGTCTCAAGTCATTAAAAACATATACACCTCACATCTCTTATTGGTTGATTCCTTTATTCATGTCAAAACACAATCAATGAAGTGGGAGTTAATGCACCATGCCTAAGTGTTTTGGGACTAATTTGAATTTCGTAAGATAACTTATGCATCGGTATAGAGGGAGTATGTAAGTTGCTTGGAAAAATAGTAGTTACCTAGTAGGTTGGTTTTCTGAGTTGTCCAAATATAATCATGCGACTTTGCTTCTTTCTGATTCCTCTCCAACCCTCTTCTCCATCGATCGTGCCGCCCTCCGATCAACTCCATCTCCCTCATGCCTCATTCGGACATTCCACAGAGTGTCATTCACATGTGGGCCTAGACCCTGTGTTTCCAAAGTTGTAATTTGTTTGGCATGCATACATACAAACAGTTTGTTTAAAGTTTTGCGTTGCCTTGACTACATGCCGCTTCCCACCTTAGTGGTGACAACCCCTTCGGCTCATCACACGACACATCTAAACGAGATTGATAGATGTTGAGAGATCGAGAGTGTGTCGTGCAAGGAAATAAAGGTTTGATGTGTTTTTATGATAGAAATGATCGTGTGGGGTGGAGAGAAGGGGGGTTGTTTGTGCGTGCGCGAGTTGATCATGTACCATCTAGCTATGGATCAATTGAAAGAGGACTAGCTAGGGTGGGTCTGAAGATCGATCAACCGATCTAGAGAGGGCGGAGATAAAGATTAATGTATGCTTAAAAAGGATAGATGAAAGGCTTGGTTACAATTAATGCATGATAGAGTGACCTAGGTATGTGTCAAAGAGCATCCTGACGAGCGAGATACAATCCAGATACCTCAAGAGATCGATTATGTGTGACATGCATAGAGATAGATAGATAGATAGATAGATAGATAGATAGATAGATAGATAGAGAGAGAGAGAGACCACAAGATGAAACCGAGAGAGATCGAGTGGGTGTGCGATAAAGAGAGATGGTGCGTCAAATAAGAAAACATGACAACACTCTATCACTACTGCAGGATGCTGCTGCTACGTCTTGAGCTTGCGTTAGTTTTCCTCGAAGAGGAGAGGGTGATGCAGCAATAGTAGCGTAAGTATTTCCCTTAGTTTTTGAGAACCAAGGTATCAAAATCCAGTAGGAGGCTCCTCAAAAGTCCCACACACCTACACAAACAAACAAAAAACTCGCAACCAACGCAATAAAGGGGTTGTCAATCCCTTCACGGCCACTTGCGAAAGTGAGATCTAATAAAGATAGTAAGATAAGATAAATATATTTTTGGTATTTTATAATATAGATGCAAAAAGTAAAGATGCAAATAAAAGTAGATTGAAAGCAAATGTGATAAGAGATAGACCCGGGGGCCATAGGTTTCACTAGTGGCTTCTCTCAAGATAGCATAAGTATTGCGATGGGTGAACAAATTACTGTCGAGCAATTGATAGAAAAGCGAATAATTATGAGATTATCTAGGCATGATCATGTATATAGGCATCACGTCCATAACAAGTAGACCGACTCCTGCCTGCATCTACTACTATTACTCCACACATCGACCGACTCCTGCCTGCATCTAGAGTATTAAGTTCATAAGAACATAGTAACGCATTAAGCAAGATGACATGATGTAGAGGGATAAACTCAAGCAATATGATATAAACCCCATCTTGTTATCCTCGATGGCAACAATACAATACGTGCCTTGCAACCCTTTCTGTCACTGGGTAAGGACACCGCAAGATTGAACCCAAAGCTAAGCACTTCTCCCATGGCAAGAAAGACCAATCTAGTAGGCCAAACCAAACCGATAATTCGAAGAGACTTGCAAAGATAACTCAATCATACATAAAAGAATTCAGAGAAGATTCAAATATTATTCATAGATAAACTTGATCATAAACCCACAATTCATCGGATCTCGACAAACAAACCGCAAAAAGAGTTTACATCGAATAGATCTCCACAAGAGAGGGGGAGAACATTGTATTGAGATCCAAAAAGAGAGAAGAAGCCATATAGCTAATAACTATGGACCCGCAGGTCTGTGGTAAACTACTCACAACTCATTGGAGGGGCAAGGGTGTTGATGTAGAAGCCCTCCGTGGTCGATTCCCCCTCCGGTTGAGTGCCGACGAAGGCTCCAGGATGAGATCTCACGGATACAGAAGGTTACGGTGGTGGAAATTGTGTTTCGTCCTGCTCTTGGATGTTTTCGGGGTACGTAGGTATATATAGGAGGAAGAAGTACGTTGGTGGCCGCCCGAGGGGCCCACGAGACAGGGGGTGCGCCCTATAGGGGGGGGGGTGCCCTCCTATCTCGTGGGAGCCTCGGCAGCTTCTTGGCTTGCACTCCAAGTCCTCTGGATCACGTTTGTTCCAAAAATCATGCTCCCGAAGGTTTCATTCCGTTTGGACTCCGTTTGATATTCCTTTTCTTCGAAATACTGAAATAGACAAAAAAACAACAATATGGGCTGGGCCTCCGGTTAGTAGGTTGGTCCCAAAAATGATATAAATGTGTAAAATAAAGCCCATAAACATCCAAAAGGGGTAATATAATAGCACGGAACAATCAAAAATTATAGATACGTTGGAGACGTATCAAGCATCCCAAAGCTTAATTCCTGCTCGTCCTCGAGTAGGTAAATGATAAAAAGAGAATTTTTGATGTGGAATTCTACCTAGCATAATTCATAATGTAATTTTCTTTATTGTGGCATGAATGTTCAGATCCAAATGATTCAAAATAAAAGTTCATATTGATAAAATAAATAGTAACACTTCAAGCATACTAATCAAAGTAATCATGTCTTCTCAAAATAACATGGCAAAAGAAAGTTCGTCCCTACAAAATCATATAGTTAGGCTATGTTTCATTTTCGTCACACAAAGATGTTCCCAACTTCTATACCCCCGATGACAAGCCAAGCAATTGTTTCATACTTAAATAATCTCAAACTTTTTCAACCTTCACGCAGTACATGAGCGTGAGCCATGGATATAGCACTATGGGTGGAATAGAATATGATGATGGGGATTGTGTGGAGAAGACAAAAAAGGAGAAAGTCTCACATTAACGATGATAATCAACGGGCTATGGATATGCCTATCAATTGATGTCAACATGAGGAGTAGGGATTGCCATGCAATGGATGCACTAGAGCTATAAATGAATGCTCAACAAAACAAAACTAGTGGGTGTGCATCCAACTTGCTTACTCATGAAGACCTAGGGCATTTGAGGAAGCCCATCGTAGGAATATACAAGCCAAGTTCTATAATGAAAAATTCCCACTAGTATGAAAAAGACAACTTATGAGACTCACTATATGAAAAACATGGTGCTACTTTGAAGCACAAAATATGAGACTCACTACGTGAGGAACAAGGTGCTACTTTGAAGCACAAGTGTGGAAAAAGAGATAGTAACATTGCCCTTTTTATTTATTTTCTTTTTCTTCTTTCTTTCTTTTTCTTTTTTTCTTTTTTTGGGCCTTTCTTTTTTTGGCCTTTCTTCTTTTTTTTTTCTTTTTTTTCTTTTTTTTCTTTGGGCAATGCTCTAATAATGATAATCATCACACTTCTATTGATTACAACATTACAACTCGAAACTAGAACAAGATATGACTCTATATAAATGCCTCCGGCGGAGTACCGGGATGGTGCAATGAATCAAGAGTGACATGTATGAAAATAATGCATGGTGGCTTTGCAACAAATACAATGTCAACTACATGATCATGTAATCGCAATATGACAAAAGTAAAGTATGTCATGATGATGAACGGAACGGTGGAAAGTTGCATGGCAATATATCTCGGAATGGCTATGGAAATGCCATAATAGGTAGGTATGGTGGCTGTTTTGAGGAAGATATAAGGAGGTTTATGTGTGATAGAGCGTATCATATCACGGGGTTTGGATGCACCGGGGAAGTTTGCACCAACTCTCAAAGGTGTGAAAGGGCAATGCACGGTACCGAAGAGGCTAGCAATGGCGGAAAGGTAAAAGTGCGTATAATCCATGGACTCAACATTACTCAAAAGAACTCATATACTTATTGCAAAAATTTAGAAGTCATAAAAAATCAAGTACTACGCGCATGCTCCTAGGGGGATAGATTGGTAGGAAAATACCATCGCTCGTCCCCCACCGCCACTCATAAGGATGCACAAGCCAGGTACACTTTATGTTTCAAATTTGTGACACAACTTTAACCATACGTGCATGCTACGGGACTTGCTAACTTCAACACAAGTATTCTTTAAATTCGTAATCACCCAACTAGCATGACTTTAATATCACTACATCCATATCTCAAAACAATTATCAAGTATCAAATTGATCATAGCATCCAATTCACTTCCTATGATAGTTTTTATTATACCCAACCTGGATGCATACCATTCTAGGACCAATTTTATAACCACAGCAAATACCATGCTATTATAAAAGACTCTCAAAATAATATAAGTGAAGCATGATAGACTAGTAATTTCTACAAAAATAAGTCACCACCGTGCTCTAAAAGATATAAGTGAAGCACTAGAGCAAAAACTATCAAGCTCAAAAGATATAAGTGAAGCACATAGAGTATTCTAGCAAATTCTAATCAAATAGGCTTCTCCCAAAAGGTGTGTACAACAAGGATGATTGTGGTAAATTAAAAAGCAAAGACTAATATAATACACAACGCTCCAAGAAAAACACATATCATGTGGCGAATAAAAATATAGCTCCAAGTAAAGTTACCAATGAACGAAGACGAAAGAGGGGATGCCTTCCCGGGGCATCCCCAAGCTTAGGCTTTTGGCTATTCTTGAATATCTTGGGGTTCCATGAGCATCCCCAAGCTTAGGATCTTGCCACCCTTTATTCCATAGTCTATAAAAGCTTTACCCAAAACTTGAAAACTTCACAACACAAAACTCAACAGGAAATCTTATAAGCTCCGTTAGTGAAAGAAAACAAAACCACCACATAAGGTACTGCAATGAACTCATTATTTATTTATTTTGGTGTTAAACCTACTTTATTCCAACTTCTCTATGGTTTATAAGCTATTTTACTAGCCATAGATGCATCAAAATAAGCAAACAACACATGAAAAGCAGAATCTGTCAAAAACATAACAGTCTGTAGAAATCTGTAACTAACGCAAACTTCTGGAACTCTAAAAATCCTATAAAAATAGGAAGTCCTGGACAATGTGTTTATTGATCAGCAGCAAAAATAATCAATGCAAAAGAACTTTTCTGTGATTTAACAAAATTATATCCGTGCGTGCAAAGTTTCTGTTTTTTAGCAGAATCAAATCAACTATCATCATAGGTTATCCTATAGGTTCTACTTGGCACAAACACTAATTAAAACATAAAAACACATCTAAACAGAAGGTAGATGCAAGATTTATTACTAAAAAGGAGCAAAAACAAAAAAACATAAAGAAAATTTGGTTGCCTCCCAACTAGCGCTATCGTTTAACGCCCCTAGCTAGGCATAAAAGCAAAGATAGATCTAACGAGTGCCATCTTTGGCACTAAATTCATAAGTAGCCCGCATGATAGATTCATAAGGTAATTTAACTTTCTTTCTTGGAAAGTGCTCCATGCCTTTCTTTAATGGAAATTGGAATCTAATGTTCCCTTCCTTCATATCAATAATCGCGCCAATCGTTCTAAGGAAAGGTCTACCAAGAATAATAGGGCAAGAAAGATTGCAATCTATATCAAGAACGATAAAATCTACGGGCACCAAATTTCTATTTGCAACAATGAGAACATCATTGATCCTTCCCATTGGCTTTTCAATGGTGGAATCCGCAAGGTGCAAATTTAAAGAGCAATCATCAAGATCATGGAAACCTAGAATATCACATAAAGTTTTCGGAATCGTGGAAACACTAGCACCCAAATCACACAAAGCAAAACACTCATGATCTTTAATTCTAATCTTTATAGTAGCTTCCCACTCATCATTAAGTTTTCTAGGTATAGAAACTTCCAAATTAAGTTTTTCATCATAAGATTGCATCAAGGCATCAACAATATGTTTGGTAAAAGCTTTATTTTGACTATAAGCATGAGGAGAATCAACAACAGATTGCAACAAGGAAATACAACCTTCTAAAGAACAATTATCATAATCAAAATCCTTGAAATCCGAGATAGTGGGTTCAATGCTATTCAAATTTGTGACCTCTCCGATCCTACTTTTACCAAATTTAGCATCAAGATCTAAAAACTCCGAATTCTTGGGACCCCTTCTAGGCAAAGTTGATTCATCATCAGTCCCATAATCATCAAAATTCATATTGCAAAACATAGATCTAATAGGAGACGCATCAATAACTTTAAGATCCTCATCATTATTTTCATGGAAACTAGAAGAACACGCTTTTATAAAGCTATCTTTTTTAGCACGCAATCTAGCGGTTCTTTCCTTGCACTCCTCAATGGAAATTCTCATTACTTTGAGAGACTCATTGATATCATGCTTAGGAGGAGAAGATCTAAGTTTAAGAGAATCAACATCAAGTGAAAGTCTATCAACGTTCCTAGCCAAATCATCAACTTTGAGCAATTTTTCTTCCAGCAAAGCATTAAAATTCTTTTGAGAAATCATAAATTCTTTCACACTATTTTAAAAATCAGAGGGAATCTTATTAAAATTACCATAAGAATTATTGTAGGAATTTCCATAATTATTAGAGGGATTACTAGGGAACGGTCTAGCATTAAAGTTTCCTCTATCAGCATTGTTTCGAAAACTATTCCTACCAACAAAATTCACATCCATGGATTCATTATTATTCTCAATCAAAGAAGACAAAGGCATATCATTGGGATCAAGAGGAGTATTTTTAGTAGCAAACAATTTCATAAGTTCATCCATCTTTCCACTCAAAACATCGATTTCTTCTATAGCATGCACTTTTTTTTACTAGAAGATCTTTCGGTGTGCCAATGAGAATAATTAGCCATAATATTATCACGAAGTTTTGTCACATCTCCTAACGTGATTTCCATAAACGTGCCTCCCACGGCCGAATCTTAGAGATTTCTAGAAGCAAAATTCAAACCAGCATAAATTTTTTGTATGATCATCCATAAATTCAAACCATGAGTAGGGCAATTGCAAAGCATCAATTTCATTCTTTCCCAAGATTGGGAAACATGCTCATGATCAAGTTGTTTAAAATGCATGATATCGTTCCTAAGAGTGATAATCTTAGTGGGAGGAAAATACTTGGAGATAAAATCATCTTTTCAATTGTTCCAAGAATCAATACTATTTTTAGGCAAAGACGAAAACCAAACTTTGGCACGATCTCTAAGTGAAAACGGAAATAACTTCAATTTGACAATATTGTTATCCGTATCTTTCTTCTTTTGCATATCACACAAATCAACAAAATTGTTTAGATGAGTAGCGACATCTTCACTAGGAAGGCCGGCAAATTGATCTTTCATAACAAGATTCAGCAAAGCAGCATTGATTTTACAAGACTCAACATCATTAATAGGAGCAATCGGAGTACTAAGGAAATCATTATTATTGGTATTCGAGAAATCACACAATTTGGTATTATCTTGCGCCATGGCAACAAGTAATCCAACACACAAGCAAACAGAAAAAGGTAAGCGAAAAGAGAGGAGGAGATTGGGAAAGAGAGGGCGAATAAAACGGCAAGGGTGAAGTGGGGGAGAGGAAAACGAGCGGCGAATGTCAAATAATGTAAATGCGAGGGAGATGGGTTTGTGATGGGTACTTGGTATGTCTTGACTTGAGAGAAGACCTCCCCGACAACGGCGCCAGAAATCCTTCTTGCTACGTCTTCAGCTTGCGTTGGTTTTCCTCGAAGAGGAGAGGGCGATGCAGCAATAGTAGCGTAAGTATTTCCCTCAGTTTTTGAGAACAAAGGTATCAATCCAGTGGGAGGCTCCTCAAAAGTCTCACACACCTACACAAACAAACAAAGAACTCGCAACCAACGCAATAAAGGGGTTGTCAATCCCTTCACGGCCACTTGCAAAAGTGAGATATAATAAAGATACTAAGATAAGATAAATATATTTTTGGTCCTTTATAATATAGATGCAAAAAGTAAAGATGCAAATAAAATTAGATTGAAAGCAAATATGATAAGAGATAGACCCGGGGGCCATATGTTTCACTAGTGGCTTCTCTCAAGATAACATAGTATTGGGATGGGTGAACAAATTACTGTTGAGCAATTGATAGAAAAGCGAATAATTATGAGATTATCTAGGCATGATCATGTATATAGGCATCACATCCATAACAAGTAGACCGACTCCTACCTACATCTACTACTATTACTCCACACATCGACCGACTCCTGCCTGCGTCTAGAGTATTAAGTTCATAAGAACAGAGTAACGCATTAAGCAAGATGACATGATGTAGAGGGATAAACTCAAGCAATATGATATAAACCCCATCTTGTTATCCTCGATGGCAACAATACAATACGTGCCTTGCAACCCTTTCTGTCGCTGGGTAAGGACACCGCAAGATTAAACCCAAAGCTAATCACTTCTCCCATGGCAAGAAAGACCAATCTAGTAGGCCAAACCAAATTGATAATTCAAAGAGACTTGCAAAGATAACTCAATCATACATAAAAGGATTCAGAGAAGATTCAAATATTATTCATAGATAAACTTGATCATAAACCCACAATTCATCGGATCTCGACAAACACACCGCAAAAAGAGTTTACATCGAATAGATCTCCACAAGAGAGGGGGAGAACATTGTATTGAGATCCAAAAAGAGAGAAGAAGCCATCTAGCTAATAACTATGGACCCGCAGGTCTGTGGTAAACTACTCACAACTCATCGGAGGGTCAAGGGTGTTGATGTAGAAGCCCTCCATGGTCGATTCCCCCTCTGATAGAGTGCCGGTGAAGGCTCCAAGATGAGATCTCACGGATACAGAAGGTTACGGTGGTGGAAATTGTGTTTCGTCCTTCTCCTGGATGTTTTCGGGGTACATAGGTATATATAGGAGGAAGAAGTACGTCGGTGGCCGCCCAAGGGGCCCACAAGACAGGGGGGCGCGCCCTATAAGGGGGGGGGGGCGCCCTCCTATCTCGCGGGATCCTCGGCAGCTTCTTGGCTTGCACTCCAAGTCCTCTGGATCACGTTCGTTCCAAAAATCATGCTCCCGAAGGTTTCATTCCGTTTGGACCCTGTTTGATATTCCTTTTCTTTGAAATACTGAAATACGCAAAAAAAACAACAATATGGGCTGGGCCTCCGGTTAGTAGGTTAGTCCCAAAAATGATATAAATGTGTAAAATAAAGCCCATAAACATCCAAAAGGGGTAATATAATAGCATGGAACAATCAAAAATTATAGATACCTTGGAGACGTATCAGCTGCTAACGCGACACTCAGAGTGCGTTATATCGACTAGAGGGGGGTGAATAGGCAATTTTTATGAATTCTTCACTGAGGAATTAGGTGGTGAGGAAATTACTTAGTGAAGAACTACTTGTAGCGGAATAAGTACTCAGAAGTAAACAAAACAGAACACAAGCAAAGTCATCATGATGAAATGAAGACAAGCACAGAGTACAAAAAGCGTAAACACAGGATAACACAGAAAGAAGACGGACAGACTGAAGAAATTGAACTAAGGAAATTGAGAAAGTCTTCAGTCAAAGTCTTCAAATAGATATGAACAAGCACACAACAACAGAACTGAGGAAATGAAAGAGTTGAGGAAATAGAACCAGTAAGCTTGGTGAAGACAATGATTTGGTAGACCAGTTCCAACTGTTGTCTCAGTTGTACATCTGGTTGGAGCGGCTAAGTATTTAAATTCGAGGACACACAGTCCCGGACACACAGTCCTCATCATATTCTCCTTGAGCTAAGGTCACACAGACCTCGCCCAATCACTCGTGGTTAAGTCTTCAGGTGACTTCCAAACCTTCACAGACTAGGTCACTCGGCTATCCACAATTCCTCTTGGATGCTCTAGACCATGACGCCTAACCGTCTGGAAGAAGCACAGTCTTCAAAGGTAACAAGCGTCAGATCCATGCAGGATCAATCTCTTCAGTGATGCTCAATCACTTTGGGTTTGTAGGTGTCTTGGGTTTGGGTTTTCCTACTTGATGATTTTCGCTCAAAGTCCTCGGAGGATGGGATGCTCTTAAATGACAAGTGTCAGTTTCACTTGGAGCAGCCAACCAGCTAGTGGTTGTAGGGGGCGGCTATTTATAGCCTAGGGAGCAGCCCGACATGATAAGACATAAATGCCCTATAATGATATGACCGTTAGGTGGGTAGATATTTTGGGACAGCTAGCGCATAGCACAGCAACGGTCGGAATTTTGGCTCTCAAATTCCTCAGGGCTATCATGTTCCTCACTGTGTAGGCAATCCGCACTGGCAAATTCCTAACTCCTCAGTCAGAACAAATTCCTCAGAGACCAGAAGAACTTCGTCTCTGTCACTAAAGAATATGACTGAACTGTATGAGATTTCCAATGGCTTCACTTGAAGGGATTGGTAGGCGTAGGATTTTGAGTTGAGCATCACATGGAAATTTTTCCTTAGTATTTCCTCGACCCCCTTTAACAGTACGGTGTTTCCTATGACTCAAGAAAGAGAAAATGAAACTATAAAAACAAAATTCTTCACGCTTCATGTTCCTCGAATGATTGCCAAGTCTTCAAGGTCACACCAATTTCTTCACTTTCAAAGTCTTCAGAAAGTCTTCAGAAATCCAAAGTCTTCAGTTGAAGAACTTCATTTTTAGGGGCCGACTTTCTCTGTATATATCAAACTCCTCGTAGACTTATAGACCTGTGTACACTCACAAATGCATCAGTCCCTTAACCTATAAGTCTTCAATACACCAAAATCACTAAGGGGCACTAGATGCACTTACAATCTCCCCCTTTTTAGTGATTGATGACAATATAGGTTAAGTTTTCAACGGGGATAAATATATGAAGTGTAAATACTGATGTTGAGGAATTTGATTGCAAGATATAGAAGAACTCCCCCTGAAGATGTGCATAGTGAGGAATTTGCTTTTGAAGCAATGCACACTTGAAGAGTATAATCATGGAGATCTCCCCCTATATCTTGTAATTCATACACGCATTTGACATATAATATGAAGAATTTGAAATGCATGATGAAATATGGTGACTGATGTAATTCAACATGCGTGCATTGACATTAATGAGGAATAAGCATGCAGAAGAACTCAACAAAAGTATCAGGCCACCATAGAGTTTAAGATTACAACTCGATCCATCAAAGTCATCAAAAGAACGAGAGTTGTAACTTAGAAAAAAACGCCCATATAAGATAGACCCGCTTGAAGACTAACTCAATTTGCTTCCCCTTTGTCATCGAATGACCAAAAGGGTTGAAAATGCGGACTAACGCCCCTGAAGAATATCATGTACATGGAGGAGCGCGGGCGTTGTTGGGGTCTTGAGTCGTTGTAGGGCCTACCGCAGTGTCGTCCAAGTCTTCGAACTCGTCCGTGTCGCGTGATGAGGAATATGAACTAGCGACCAAGGAAGGAACCTTGACCTTCTTGTATTTCTTCGGTGGAGGAGAAGACCAGTCAAAATCTTCCTTGAAGCCCATTTGCTTCAGATCTTCTTCACCATAGAGATGTGACAGAATAGCCTAGGTGCGATCAAAAACTTCATGGAGGTAGTAATGGTTTTTCTTCACTGCATTATGTGTAGAAGTCATGTTGTGAAGAATAGATCCAAACTGACGCTTAACCCATTTGTGGTTTCGATCCACCTTCTGGTGAAGACTTAGAAGCAGCTCGCGGTCAGTCATCACACGAGGAGCAGTGGCTTGAGGATTTGGCTTGGATGCATTGGCAGCAGAATCATGAGTGGCAGAGTCATCATTGGTGGAATAAGATGCAGCTTTGCGGAACTGACCATCCAATGGACGAATACCCTCATCGATAACAGCTGGTGCCTTGCCCTTCTCATCAGCTGAGGAATATGTCCACTTGAGGACTTCAATCGGGGCAAGTAGCTGAGGTGATTCTGAAAATCAGCTTTGTAGTTGAGTGAAGACCTTGTTCTGAGGAATCTCATAATCCAAGGAGCATAAGGCTTCAGCTCCAAACGGTGAAAGTGCAACATTTGCCAGAGTCCTCATGAAGAAATCATGATAATTGATTGGGATGCCATGCATGATGTTGAATAGCATATTCTTCATCATTCCAATAATTTCCTCATCGGATGAGTCATGGCCTTTGATGGGACTCATAGTCTTTGTCAGAATGCGATAGATGGTTCTTGGCGCATACAACAATTCCTTCACGAGGAATTTGGTCCTTGGGGCTTGACCAGGCTTTAGAGGCTTCATGAGCACTTGCATGTAATGAGTAGTGAGTTCAGGATCTTGGTACAGACAATGAGCACCTTCAGGTGGAGGACTGATTGGCAGGGCATGAAGCAATTCAGAGGCCGGTGCCTTGTAGTGAGTGTTTTCGGTCATCCATTCCAATACCCAAGAGTTGATCAGCATCACCTGTGATGTGCAGTGTTGCGTAGAACCGAAGAATGAGCTCTTCATTCCAGTTAACTATGTCTGAGCAAAAGTTGAGCAAGCCTGCATCATGAAGCATACTGAGGACTTGAGAGAAGCAAGGCATTGATTCCATGTCCACGTGAGGAATATGCTCGTGGTCGAAGACTTTGTCCTTATTGAATAGCAGTGAAGAATAGAAGTTGGCCTGGCTGGCAGTCCAGAAGCGCTTCCTTCTAAGACGAGCATTGTCATAAGGGTTGATATCAGTGAAGAACACATGCTCGCCGAAGAAGTCATCAGCCTTGAATTTTTGCTTTTTTGAGAAGGGATCCTTTGGCTTGGGCCGAGGAGTGTCAGTCAATTGCATCACCACATCAGGAATCACAATCTCAGGATCCACAAACTAAGGAATTTGAGGCTCTTCTTCAGCTGCAGCCTGGGGGTTCAATTCTTCATTTACAATTTCTTCAGCACTAGTGGCTGGAATATCTTCATGGACAGATGGGGTTGCATGAGGTTCTTCAGATCCCATTTGTACTTCAGTAGCAGCTGGGGACTGAGGAATTGCTTGGAGTGGAGTGAACATTGAAGAGTTGGGGTGCTGACCTTCCCAAAAACCATCATTTAGCACAGGTGTGGTACAACCAATGTCCACATCCTCATCTTCCATTTCTTCAACACCGGCCTCTTCAGCAGTGAACTAAGGCATAGGCGAGGAGACAACTGGGGTTGAAGGGATTTCATCCACTTCAATTTCTTCATCCAACTGCTCTGATGAAGCAACAGAAGGATTCTCTTCATCGGATTCGCTTGGAATCACATAATCTTCACCAAAAGGAACAAGGTTCTTTGATGGCATGAATGAGACAGGAACGACATCAATAGGGTTGTGAAATGAGCTTGTCAAAGGCTTCATCTTCTTCGGAGTTGAAGAATTTGATGAAGTTGATGCCTTCCTTTTCTTCACAGCTGCACACTCTGCAACCTTTGTCTTCTTCGCATCCGATGCAGATGGAAGGATCGGAGTTGGTGTAGGCGCAGGAGAAGTAGAGGAATTTGGTGCAGTTTCTTCAGGCGCAACTGAAGCAGTTGCCCTGACTTCTTCATTTTTTTCAAGCGCACCACTAAGGGATGCCTTGGCAATTTCTTCAGTGGCTGGAATGGAGTCATCAGCCCTGGTGCTTTCATTTTCTTCAGCAGCTTGACTGTCATCTGCGGTGCTGGCATGTTCTTCAGTGGGCTGAGCAGATGCTTCAGCCGGAGTAACTTCAATGTGCACTGGAGCTGCAGCACTTGAAGTGAGTTTCTTCATCAGATTGACGAACCGAACCTTGGCGCCCTTCCAATCAGCATAGTAGCGATTGAATTCATCACTCAGTTGCTTGATTTCAGCTTGCAAGGCAATGAGTTGATCAGGGGTAAGAGTGAGGACATTGTCCTTGAGGTATTGCTGCTTCTTGTACTGCGCTTTCTTCAGTCTTCTGCCTTCTTCAAATTTCCACTTCTCTTCCTCAATGAAGGCAGTCTGAACATGACTTTGACTAGGAGTGAGGTTCATCTCCGGCAAAGGCGTGTTAGGGTCCTTATGCCATAGGTCAATGTAGTCGAGGATCAACTTTGGATCCAATAGTAGTGGCACATTGCTGCCTTTGGCTCTAGCGGCCCTGGCCTGCCTGTCTCTGATGATTTCTGCAAGTTCTTCATCATCAGCCTCATCATCATCAGAGGGCACTTGGAAGGCGACCTGCTTCTTGTGAGGACTTGGTCGAAGGCCTCATCCAGCAGTGGCCTTTTTCTTCAGCAGAGAGGGGCCAGCTGAGGACCTTGCAGATGCTCCTGAGGCAATTGAGATGCATGTAGTCCTTTGGCATGTGGCGAGATGCACAGGTGCAAAGGATTTGGTCGGAGCAGCCGAAGACTTTGTCGGAGGAGCTGAGGACATTGAAGGAGGAGGAGCAGTGTGGGGAATTGGCCGTGAGGGATTTGAAGAATCTGGCCGTGAGGGCATTGCTAAGGAACTTGGTCGTGAGGGCATTGAGGGTGAAGCACTTGGCTTATGCGCAGGCTTCTTAGGCATCGCCTTCTTCGGTTTACTAGCAGAGGCCTCAACAGCGGTAGCAGCAGCAGCAGAGTCTTCATTGAATTTCCTCACTGCTTCCTTTGCTTGTTGGCCTGGCGCTTTGCCCATTCATCAGGATAATCCTCACCGCGCTTGAGGCTGGTGGGATCTGCGAATTGGCCAGGTGCCAATGGAGGTCTTGGGCATGGAGGGTTGAGTACGAATTTCTTCATATACTTGGGAGTAACATATATGTACTCCCTCCATTCCCGTGCCCATCTCCTCTCTATTCTTTGTATGCGCACCTTGCGCTGATTTTTGTCCTCCTTGCCAAATTTGGCCTCATCAGGAGTGCAGTATCCAGCATAAATGTCCTCAAGGATTTTGAAAGCGGTATTGACCTCTGGCCTCTTCCCACCCTTCTGTGGCTTCTTACCTTCAGCCATTTTCTTCAGCTGAGGAATATGAACAGCTAAAGTTTCTGAAGAGGTGTGCAACTTTTCTTCGAGGAAAGCTACAAATGAGTTAAGTTGATGAGAACCTAGTGATTCAGCAGCGGACATTTGTACCTATGAACAAAGTATGGTTGCAAGGAATTTGGAGAGGTCATATGCGTTCTCAGAAGGTTTTTCAAAAAGAATAGGTTTGAGGAATTTGACCATATGAGTCTTGAAGAATTTCACTAAGAGTTCTTTGTCTTAGGTTCCAGAGTTGTATAGATTGAAAATCCACACAATTGAGGAATCTTGAAGAAAATCATTGCTTAGAGAAACAAATCAAGAGCAGATGACATGTCAGGTGTTCATGTGTGTGAAGATTTGAAGAAAAAACACCTTTGAAGATTTTCAAGAAAACATATGAATCAAAGAGGGCAGTTAAAAGTAACTTTTAATTACCCGAGTTGAAGAACACGACGAACTGGGAAGTGTAGATGCGAAGTTCGTCAGTTCAGATCTTCCACGCCCTAACTTGGCAGAGGAAGACGTCTACGGCGGCGGCGGAGTGAAGAAATACGCAACCTGCACGAGTACGGCGGCGATGAGGTCGAGGGAGTGAAGCTCTTCCTCACCGGCGATGATGAAGTAGCGGCGGCTCTAGGGTTTAGGGAGCTCAAGCAGGAGTGAGAGCAAGCGGAGTAAAAACGAAGTGAGGAAGAGGCAGCGATATTTATAGTGGGAGTGAAAAACTATACGCCCGAGGAAATCGGATGAATGTGCCCCTGGCCCTTCTCATTCGCATGACATGTGTCACCCACGTACTGAGAGGTGATGATCGTGTAGGATCGTGGGTGAATATATAAGTATTGTCATGGGATGCGGAACGGTTTGAGCGGCAAAGTCAAAAATTCAGATAAGATAAGTTAAAAGTTCCGTTCGCAATTTCTTCAGCTGTCAAGGACACAGTGAAGATTTTGAACGAGTTTCAAATAGAACGCACATGAAGAATTTGTGAACAGATTGGGTTGAGTTTAGCATAGAGGGGGAGGGGTCCGATCACATTCACTTAGCAGAAGAAATCAACTTGAAGAATTAGCAATAAGTGAATGCTGTAGAGGACATAAACTCATATATATACATATATATATATATATATATATATATATATATATATATATATATATATATATATATAGTCAGTGAAGAATAACGACGGAAAGAGTGAATACAATGCAAAGTTGAAGAATTTGAAAAACTGAGGAATTTCAAAAACGAAGAAAAACTCAAATTGAAGATTGTCAACTTTGGTTGGTGGCGTAACCCACCGTATAAGAAAGCTGATTTTAGACACCGCGCACAATTGTCGTAGGGCTCTGAGAATCAATTTCTTCATTAATTTCTTCACACTTAGAGGGTTAGTCTTCATTGATTGAAGAAAAACGTTACTTTGTGTGTTGCGCATCTAAGTTATCAAGTCAACATTAGTGTTAGGATGTGTGTCCTTTTCAGAGAACATTCGAAGATTCTAGGATATTTAGCTCACACTGCAACTTGCTAAATCTCTTCTCATCCAAGGGCTTAGTGAAGATATTGGCCAACTGGTCTTCAGTGCTAACGTGGTCGATGGAGATGTCGCCCTTCAACACATGATCACGAAGAAAATGATGAAAAATCTGGATGTGCTTGGTCTTCGAGTGCTGAACTGGGTTATGAGCAATCTTGATAGCACTCTCATTGTCGCAGTAGAGAGGCACATTCTTCATGTTGACCCCATAGTCCTTGAGTGTTTGCTTCATCCATAGTAGTTGAGCACAACACGATCCAACAACAATGTACTCAGCTTCTGAAGTGGAGAGTGATACGCAGTTCTATTTCTTTGAGGACCAACATACCAAAGATCGTCCGAGGAAATGGCATGTGCCTGACGTTGACTTGCGGTCCACACGATCGCCAGCATAGTCGGAGTCTGAATATCCAATGAGATCAAACGAAGAGCCCTTGGGTTACCATAATCCAAGTGTTGGTGTGTGAGCTAGATATCGAAGAATATGCTTCACAGCCTTATGGTGTGATTCCTTCGGTGTAGCTTGAAATCGGGCACACATACAAACACTAAGCATAATATCCGGCCTAGATGCACATAGGTACAATAAAGAGCCAATCATGGAGCGGTATACCTTTTGATCGAAGTCTTTGCCATTTTCATCAGTGCATAGATGGCCATTTGTGGGCATTGGAATTTTGATCCCTATGTTGCATGCCGAATTTCCTCAATACGTCCTTGAGGTATTTCTCCTGAGATATGAATATCCCATTGCGCTGTTGACGAATTTGAAGACCTAAAACAAATTTCAATTCTCCCATCATAGACATTTGATATTCTTCACTCATCATATAGGCAAATTCATCACTGTATCGTTGGTCATTACAGCCCAAAATGATATCATCAACATAAATTTGGCACACAAACAATTAACCATCATAAGATTTAGTGATAAGAGTTGGGTCGAGTGAACCGGGTTTGAAGCCTTTCTTCATGAGGAATTCATTCAAAGTATCATACCACGCCCCAGGGGCCTGCTTGAGGCCATACAGGGCCTTATTGAGTCTGAAGACTTTGTCAGGATGCTTTGGATCTTCAAAACCTGGGGGTTGAGCAACATATACTTCTTCCTCAAGCTAACCATTGAGGAATGCACTTTTCACATCCATTTGTTGTAAGATAATATCATGATGGTTAGCATAAGCAAGTAATATGCGAATAGCCTCAAGTCTAGAAACAGGTGCAAAAGTTTCATCGAAGTCAATTCCTTCAACCTGTGTGTAGCCTTGAGGTACAAGCCATGCCTTATTCCTCACCACAAGGCCATTTTCATCTTGCGTGTTGCGGTAGATCCACTTGGTGCCAATAATGTTGTGCTTGCGAGGATCTGGACGTTTGACCAGTTCCCAGACATTGTTGAGCTCGAACTGATGTAATTCTTCTTGCATAGCTTGAATCCACTCAGGCTCCAGAAATGCTTCATCTACCTTAGTGGGCTCTGTAATAGAGACAAAAGCAAAATGCCCACAAAAGTTGGATAAATGTGAAGATTTTGAGCGTGTGAGAGGACCTGGTGCTTCAATGTCATCGATGATCTTCTTGATTTGCACTTCGTTTGCAATGCGAGGATGAGCGGGTTGTCTTCGAGGAATTTGATCCACATTTTCTTCAGGAGCATTTTCCTAAGCACCATTTTCTTCAGGTGCGCCAGCCCGACGTTCATCACGTTCTGGAATGAATTCTTCAGCAGATTCTTCGATGGGAATGACATCCTCAGTAGCCTTGAACTTGATAGATTCCTTAGGTGCTGGTTCATCTAACACAGAAGGTAGGTGCTATCTTTGCGAGCCATTAGTTTCATCGAACCACACATCTACAATTTCAACAACCTTGTGAAGAACGTTGTTGAAGACTTTGTAGGTGTGCGAGTCCTTTCCGTAACCAAGCATAAAACCCTCATGTGCTTTCGGTGCAAATTTAGAATTGTGATGAGGATCTCTAATCCAACATTTGACACCGAAGACTTTGAAGTAACTCACATTGGGTTTCTTGTCAGTGAGGAGTTCATAAGCAGTCTTCTTGAAGAATTTGTGAAGATATACTCTGTTGATGATGTGGCATGCAGTATCAATAGCCTCAATCCAGAAACGATGAGTTATGTTGTATTCATCAAGCATAGTGCAAGCCATCTCAACAAGAGTTCTGTTCTTGCGCTCCACGACGCCATTCTGCTGAGGAGTATAAGGAGCAGATAACTCATGAGTAATACCAAGTTCATCAAGATAGTCATCAAGACCGGAATTCTTGAACTCAGTCCCATTGTCACTTCTGATGTGCTTGATATTCACACCAAAGTTGGTTGAAGCCCTCGAGGAAAATCGTTTGAAGACTTTTTGCACTTCATGTTTGTAAGTGACAATGTGCACCCATGTGTAACGGGAATAATCATCAACAATAACAAAGCCATATAGAGATGCATCATTTGTAACAGCAGAATAATGATTAGGACCATAGAGATCCATGTGAAGCAATTCAAATGGTCGAGTGGTAGTCATGATAGTCTTCGCTGGATGCTTGGCCTTTGTCATCTTTCCAGCTTCACAGGCTCCGCACAAGTGATCCTTGAAAAATTTGACATTATCAATGCCAATGACACGCTTCTTCTTCGCAAGCGTGTGCAAATTCCTCATGCTAGCATGACCAAGTCATTGATGCCATAGCCAGCCTTCTGAAGCTTTTGCAAGTAGGCATACGGCCGGTTGTGGTCGTGTAGAGAAATCAACAATGTACAAGTCTCCTCTCCTAAAGCCTTCGAAGAATTTGGAATTTTCAGCTTCCATGATCACAACGCAACGATATTTGCCAAAGACAACAACCATATCAAGATCACAAAGCATTGAGACAGACATGAGGTTGTATCCTAAGGATTCGATAAGCATGACTTTGTCCATGTGTTGATCCTTCGAGATCGCAACCTTACCTAGACCCAATACCAGACTTTTTCCTTTGTCAGCGAAGATGATATGCTTCAGATGCGACGGTGATAAAGGAGCATCCATCAATAGATTCTTGTCACCAGTCATGTGATTCATACATCCACTATCGAGGACCCACTCATTGGCTTTGGGTTGATCATCCTGCAGTTGAACTAGTGCAACTTACGAACTCATATACTTCATCAGTGAAGAATATGACATCAATATCATGAGATCAATTTCATCAAACAATAGAATAGATAAACAGTATGAGGACGTGAGAAATGAAGGTTCATTTCTTCATGATTAGCCCGCATCCTTTCAGGCACTGTTCAGGTCTCCAGCAAATTCTTCAGACGTTTTAAGCACGTCCGGAGACCTAACCCTGCATAAGAGATTAGTTCTTTTTCTTCACCACCCACATCTAAAGAGGTGGCAAAGTGTTCATCACTCTGCGAGCACCATATCTAGCAAATACTTCACCATTCTGATTTTTGAACAGTTTATAGTTGAAGTCAAATGACTCATTAGAAGAATGAGGAGATTCACATGTCAAACCAGATAAATTGGATGGATCAATTGGGGGTTCCTTTGCAGCAACCCATGAGGTTTTGGGGTACTGCTCAGGCTTCCAATATGTTCCATCAACATTGAGTTTCCTCTCAAAGGCAATACCCTCTTTCCTAGGGTTTCTGTTGAGGATCTTCTTTTTGAGCACATCACAAAGAGTCTGACGCCCTTTGAGGCTTTTGTACATGCCTGTCATGTACAATTCTTTCAGCCCTGCATCATCAGTGATACTAGCAATGTCCTCAGATGAGGAATTAGTGATAGTAGAGACAGATGAAGAATTTGTAGCATTAGAAGCATTTGAACATTCAGGTGAAGAATTAGTAGTTTCACGTTCAATGCACTTCAAACATGGAGGAACAAATTCTTCCTGAGTAGCGCTGATTTGTTGAGCAAGTAATGAATCGCGATCCTTCTGAAGATCTTCATAATCCACTCTTAGCTTTTCAAGATCTTGCTTTCTTTGAAGAAATTCATAAAATGCTTCTCGTGATCAGATAAGAGAGTGTTATGAGGACCTTGAAGGTTGTCAAACATGGAACGAAGTCTCTGAAGACTTTCAGCCAAAGCTTTTGATTGATCCATTTCTTCACCCAACATATCATCGCTCTTATTTAGCATGTATTGAACTTTTTCCAAAGTTCTTTGTTGTTTAGTGGCAAGGGAAGCAAGTTTGACATAGCTGGGGCCAAATTCATCACCTGATTCATCATCACTAGATTCAGAAAGGTAGCATTCAGTTACCTTGTCACCCTCTGCCATAAGGCACGGTGAAGAGGATGACGATTCAGGTGCGAAAGTCATCTCCTTGAGAGAATCCTTGTAATCCTCAAACCAAGGATCATGACGAGTACGATGACCTTCGTAGACCTCAGAGAGCCGGTCCAAGATTAGCTTCGCGTGATTGAGATGCATGAGGTTCCTGAACGGATTTCAGAACAAACAGGAGCAGATGACATCCTTCGCTATGAGGTTGAGTAGAGTGTACTTGCGAATGTCATCAGCCTCCGCCATCTTGCATAGATCGGTAAGACCAATCTCAGTGACGGTCCACAGTTTCCTATCCATAGCCATGAGTCGCTTCTTCATCATGGCCTTCCACCGAGGATACTCATGACCGTCAAAGATGGGGCATGATACGTTCCTCAATCCTGTAGTCGATATAACTAAAAACTCCAGGCGGTTAAACCAAAATCACACAGAACAAGGGAGTACCTCGCTGTGATACCAATTGAAAGTGCGTTATATCGACTAGAAGGGGGGGGGTGAATAGGCGAATTTTATGAATTCTTCACTGAGGAATTATGTGGTGAGGAAATTCCTTTGCGAAGAACTACTTGCAGCGGAATAAGTACTCAGAAGTAAACAAAACAGAACACAAGCAAAGTCATCATGATGAAATGAAGACAAGCACAGAGTACAGAAAACGTAAAAACAGGATACCACAAAAATAAGACGGACATACTGAAGAAATTGAACTGAGGAAATTGAGAAAGTCTTCAGTCAAAGTCTTCAAACATATATGAACAAGCACACAACAATAGAACTGAGGAAATGAAAGAGTTGAGGAAATAGAACTAGTAAGCTTGGTGAAGTCAATGATTTGGTAGACCAGTTCCAACTGCTGTCTCAGTTATACATTTGGTTGGAGCGGCTGAGTATTTAAACTCGAGGACACACAGTCCTAGACACACAGTCCTCACCGTATTCTCCTTGAGCTAAGGTCACACAGACCTCGCCCAATCACTCGTGGTAAGTCTTCAGGTGATTTCCAAACCTTCACATACTAGGTCACTTGGCTATCCACAATTCCTCTTGGATGCTCTAGACCATGACGCCTAACCGTCTGGAAGAAGCACAGTCTTCAAAGGTAACAAGCGTCGGATCCATGCAGGATCAATCTCTTCAGTGATTCTCAATCACTTTGGGTTTGTAGGTGTGTTGGGTTTGGGTTTTCCTCACTTGATGATTTTCGCTCAAAGTCCTCGGAGGATGGGATGCTCTCAAATGACAAGTGCCAGTTTCTCTCGGAGCAGCCAACCAGCTAGTGGTTGTAGGGGGCGGCTATTTATAGCCTAGGGAGCAGCCTGACATGATAAGACATAAATGCCCTTCAATGATATGACCGTTTGGTGGGTAGATATTTTGGGACAGCTGGCGCATAACACAACAACGGTCGAATTTTGGCTCTCAAATTCCTCAGTGCTATCATGTTCCTCACTGTGTAGGCAATCCGCACTGGCAAATTCCTAACTCCTCAGTCAGAACAAATTCCTCAGAGACCAGAAGAACTTCGTCTCTGCCACTAAAGAATATGACTGAACTGTATGAGATTTCCAATGGCTTCACTCGAAGGGATTGGTAGGCATAGGATTTTGAGTTGAGCATCACATGGAAAATTTTCCTTAGTATTTCCTCGACCCCCTTTACACTACTAGGGAAAAGCCTATACACAGAATGTTAGCAGCAGCGCGGCTCAAAAAGGAGCGCTGCTGCTAATTAGTAGTAACATGTGTGCTGGAAACTCGTTGCTGATAAGTTTTTAGCAGTAGTGCACTTAGCGTAAACCGCGCTGCTACAAATATCCACCGGCGGTGTTCAACAAGCTCCATTTAGCAGTAGCGCCGTGGCCAGAACCGCGCTACTGCTACGGATGTAGCAGTAGCGCGCTTTTATTGGGATCGCTGCTGCTACATTTCAAATTGCCAATTTTTTTGTCTCTGTTAGCAGTAGCGCCGTTGCCCAAAGCGCGCTGCTGCTAATTATTTAGCAGCAGTGTGTTTCTCCTCCCGCGCTACTGCTAACCCGCACCAACCCACCACCTTTCCCCACCCGTGCCTCCCCTCCCCCTCCTCTCTTCCCTTCCCCCTACCTCCCCCACATGCTCCCACTCTCACTCTTCTTCTTCCTCAATACTTATCCCCCATTACTCTTTCTCTTCTATCCACCTTTCTCTCTCTTCATTACTCCTACCTAACTACACCACCTCCAATAATGCATCTCCTTTCTCTTTTTTCCTTTCCCCTCCATAGTTGAAGTTGTCTCCTCCCAAATTAGCTAGCTAGGTAGATGTAGCACTTAGTTAAGTGACCTATTTGCCCCCTAACTAGATCTATCTTTGTCAATAAGAGCTTTATGCACTTTTGATCTCCCTACAACATCATCTCCACCGTGTGCTCGATCTCGATCGAGATAGAGGTGATGAAAATTTCATGCTTTTGCAAAATGAAAATATATTTATGTGTGTGTGATATGTTTGTGGAAATTGTGTGTGTGGCACGCCAAATTGTGCTTTTGAGTTGCCTATGTTTTGCCGAAATGTCAATTTATTTCCGTTTCGGCGAATTCCGGGCAAACTCTAGATCCATATATGTCCTATTTTTAGGGAAGGTCATGCCAAATTTTTTTATGACTTTGATGCATGCATGCATTTTTATAATCAATTTGTTTATTATTACCGTGCAGAGTTGACGATGGTCAGTGGAACGATGGTGGACAGGTGGTTGCGGTCGGCGGTGCAGGACATGAAAGAAAATAATCGGACAGAGGTTTTATGTCCATGTCGAAAATGCAAAGGAATAGTTTGGCTCGACCCCCATGACGATGGTCGTGTCGAAGCGCACCTGCTCATGACTGGTTTCATGGATGGCTATACGCGGTGGATAATTGAAGATGAGGATGACGATGTTGAGGATGCCGACGGGGCAAGCAATGATGACACGGGGCAAGACGAAGAGATGATCGATAATGGCGGCAGGGAAGAGGCCGGACATGGCGGCGGAGAAGGGGCCGGACATGGCGGAGGAGAAGGGGCCAGACATGGCGGCGGAGAGAACGACATGGACTCCATGCAGCAGAGTTCGTCGGTACTAAGTTCAATCGTGCGGGACCCTCATGTTCAAGCATTGCTTCGCAAGGAGACGAGTACTGAGAGAGCTGCTTCTAGAGAGGAGGCTAAGCTGGAGCAATCTGGTGGTAGACTCGAGCACTCCATTGTATGATGGTTGCAATCCTGAGGTGACCCGCTTGAGTTTCACACTCCAACTCCTGAAGACGAAGGCTAAAAACAAATGGACCGACACTAGCCTCGATGAGCATCTCAAGTACCTAAAGGATGTTCTTCCCGTGGGTAATCTATGTCATACTAGTGTTGATGAGGCCAAGAAGATTGTGTGCCCTCTTGATCTGCCACACATTAGATACCATGCATGCATCAACAATTGCATTATTTATCGGAAGGAGTACGCGGAAAAAACAAGCTATCCGGTGTGCAATGCTTCTCGATACAAGAAGGCCGGGAGGAAATGTCCCCAGAAAGTTGTATGGTACTTACCGATCACTCCCCGTCTGCAGAGGTATTTTGTAGATCCCAAGGAAGCAAAGCTAATGTGCTGGCACACGGAGAGGAAGAAGCCCGACGATGGAGATGATCCAAAGCTGAGACACGTGAAGGATGGAAGCCAGAGGAGAGCGTTGAACAACTTCTATCGGTATTTTGAATGTGATGCAAGGAACATCGTGCTCGGCGCGTGTACCGATGGCATGAATCCATTTAGCAACCAGAACACCAACCATAGCACATGGCCTGTGTTTGTATGGATGTACAACCTCCCCCCGGTTGTGCATGAAATCGATGTACATTCACATGAGCATGCTTATTCAAGGGCCGAAACAACCAGGAAATAATATTAATTTGTATTTGGGACTACTTCAAGAGGAGTTAGACACGTTATGGAAAACACCGGCCAAGACATGGGACGCCAGCAAAGGTGAGTATTTCAACATGAGAGCCGCGCTGATCACGACAGTGCAGGACTATCTCGGTTACGGATATGTGGCAGGCCAGGTGTGCCATGGATATTGCGGATGCACGCGGTGCATGGATGATACGACGTCTCAGCAGCTAACGTCAAGGAAAGATGGCGGGTCTGGGAAAATCGTGTACATGGGGCATCGAAGATGGCTTGAACAGGACGACCCGTGGAGAAACCGTGGAGATCTATTCAATGGTCACGCTGAGCATCGAGGACCTCCACGTAAGCGGAGCGGTGCCGAAATCGATGAGCTGTTGAAAAACTGGAAGGAGTGCCCCGCGCCGGGAAAGACGATGAGAAAGGCGCCGGAGCCGCTGCTAAAGGTATGGAAGACGAGGCCTGTGTTCTGGGACTTGGAGTACTGGCACAAACTCGATACACCTCATTGCCTTGATCAAATGCATATTTGTAAGAATGTCCTTGAGAGCTTGCTCGCAACACTGATGAACATGCTGGATAAGACCAAGGATGGGCCGAAGGCAAGAAAAGACTTGCAAGATTTGAAAATTAGGGAAGATCTGCACATGCCGCCCCGTAAAATGTCAGACGAGACAGAGACGGAGACAGAGGCACAGGAGAAGAAGGGCAAGAAAATAAAGAAAGAGGATTATTGCCCCCCTTCTTGCTTCACCTTAAGTCAGGCTGAGATCAATGCCTTCTTTAAGTGCCTTACCGGAGTGAAAGTTAGTTCCGGTTACTGTGGCAAGATAAGCAGATATCTAGACACAGACAAGAAAAGGTTCAGCAGGATGAAGTCTCATGATTGTCATGTGATGATGACGCAGATACTACCTGTTGCCCTTAGAGGGATAATGGACAAGCACATCCGTGACACGCTTATTGGTCTCTGCAACTTTTTCAACGTCATCTCTCGAAAGTCGATCAGTGTGAAGCAGCTCCAAAGGCTACAGGAAGAGATCATTGTGATACTGAATGAGCTTGAGATGTACTTCCCGCCCATGTTCTTTGACGTGATGGTGCATCTGTGTGTCCATATTGTGGATGACATAATAGACCTGGGGCCGTCATTCCTGCACAACATGATGCCATTTGAGAGGATGAATGGGATCATCAAAGGATTCGTTCGTAACATGTCCCGTCCGGATGGAAGCATCGTCTAGGGCTATTTGGCACAAGAGTGCATCTCTTTCTGTGAGAATTTTCTATATGGCGCAGACCAGCCGCCTGGTGTTAGTGTTGGTTTGCCCGTTAACAAGCACGATGGGAGGCTCGAAGGAGATGGTCACTGCAACGGTTGCAGGGAACTGCACGTGGCATACTCAGATCGATGCAGCGACTTTGACAGAGCAAACTTGGTAGTGCTACAACACCTAGATGAGGTAGATCCTTTCGTGACACTGCACAAAGAAATTATCGCAAAGAAGTATCGTGGCCGGGGGGTATGCAGGACGGACGCCGAAGTTACTAGAGAGCACAACTCCACTTTCCTGCATTGGTTCAAAGAGCATATTATTGCTAATCCTCCGGAGGAGGGCTCTAAGGACGGATTGCTCATATACGCCTTAGCACATTGCCCCTCGCCCAACCTCGTAACCTATCAGGCATATGATATCAACGGATACACGTTCTACACGGAGGCCAAAGATATGGAAAGTGATGATCAAAACTCAGGGGTGACGATGGAATGCATGACCGGCAGCGACAACGGCGCAACTGAACGATTTTATGGAAGGGTCGAGGAGACCTGGGAGCTTGACTACTCTGGACTGCACAACACGACGATGTTCCGTGTCAGATGGGCTAAGAATGTCGAAAGAGAAAGCCGGATTTTCACTACCATGACTATACCCGACGCCAAGAGCGCTACCGTGAACGCTATCGCAAAAAGTGAGCCATGGGTACACGCTAAGCACGTGACACAATGCTTCTTCATAACTGACCCGCGCAATCCCAGCCGTGTTATCCTGAGGAGAGGCAAAAGGAACATCATTGGAATGGATGGAGTCGCCAACGAGGAAGACTATGATCAGTACGGCAACCCAATGAGGGAAGATGACGATGATGATGAAGTATACGTCAAAAGAAGACTCAATACTACATTACCTAAGAAAAATCGTACTCCATGGAAAAGGCAAAGTCACAATGAGGGGCTCAATTATTCTTCGACGAACAAGAAGGGAAAGAAGCTGACTCAAAAACGAAAACGTCAGCACTGAGGAAACTTATGTTATCGGTCAAATGATGTAATATATATATATATATGTTCCTACTTTGTATACACACTTAGCCATTATTATGCATGGGTCCAATGATGTGTAATATATATGTTCCTATTTTACATACATATCTAACCATCAAATGATGCAATATATATTGCCCTCCCTTCGTTCACTGTCCTCGGGAAATAAAAGTGGGATAAAATAAAGGAAAATAAAAAGGAAAACTGGCAGTAGCGAAGGTAGTAGCAGCGCGTTTTGCCTAAACCACTACAGATACTGAAGTTAGTAGAAGCAAATTTCGTATAAAGCACTATAGCTACTGAAGGTAGTAGCAGCGCGTTTTGTCCAAATGCGCTACTGCTATGTCCACTTAACCCAAAATTCTCACCCGCCCTGCTTCATCCCGCCTCCCCCCCCCAAAAAATCCCCACTCTCCCCCGTCGCACCGCCGCGCCCGACCCGGCCCCGGCGCTCGCCCCCGACTCCGGCGCGGTGCTAGCCCCCGACCCCGGCGCTTGCCCCCGACCCGGCC
>NC_057795.1:204365156-204429436 GCF_018294505.1 Triticum aestivum
GTCGGCCCTCGCCTCCCTCCTCTCCCCTCCCGACCGTCGTCGGGCCTGCCTCCTCGCCCCTGCACCCTCTGTAACCCCCCCTCTCTCTCTGCTAGGGTTCTTCGGTTAATTTAATTAGGTTTTAGTTAGGGCAGTATGTTAATTAGGTTATCTATTTAGTTATGAATTTAGCTAGGTTTCAAAATTTGAACTGGACATGTGATATGTGCAAATTTGAACTGGACATGTGATATGTGCATATGTCATGTTTTGGACATGTCATGTTTGGAAAATGATCCGAGTGGCCTATGTTATGCCGGAATGTTGATTCATTTCCGTTCCGGTGAATTTCAGGCGCTCGATATGTCCATTTTTTAGCAAAGGTCATGCCGAAATTTCTCGTGAATAAAGGCATGATTTTGTGCTACATAGTTGGCATATCGAGTGCTGGCACATAGATTTCTTTTTATGTCATTTCTCATTTATTCATACTTTTAGAAATAAATGAGGACACTTAATCATAGGAAACATGTCGAACAACGAAGAAGCTGGGCCTTCTGACCAAGATGCAGATGAGATGGATTATGAGGGTGAACAAGAGTACCTCGACTATTTGACTGCTAAGCAAGGTTTGCAGGTCGGCCTCGATGATGGTACTGATGCCGACATCGACACCGACAGCGCCGGCACCGATGGTGGCACCGAGACCGGCGGGGAAGGTACTGGCGGGGAAGGTACCGGCCCCGATGCCGCTACCGAAAAGAGGAAGCATAAGAAGCAGATGATACGAAAACCTAACAAACTAGGGATTCGACGACTTGTGATCACAAAGATGGCACTTGGCAAGTTTGAGCCGTTACAGCCGGAAGAACCTCGCAAGTGCTATGGGAACCAAGTAGGATGATCCTACGGGAATGCGCGAGCATCAACGATGATGACTTAAGGAGTAAAGAACATTTGACGCAGTTGCTCCTAACAAAGTTGCACAAGAGATTCAAGTTCCCCGACCGGGATGATAACATAGAACAACTATGGGATGATCCGAAGATGAAAAAGATTAACAATCACGCCATGGGCATGTTCAGCAATGATTTGGCCTCCTGGAAAACGAGGGTGAAACGAGCTATTGAGGCTGATGAACTCCTGTCCAAGATTCTGGAGGAAAATCCGACACTTACGGAAGAGGAGTTCGAAAAGTTCAAGGACACTTGCGCTAGCGAGGCAGCCAAGGCTAAGGCTGCGAAATTCAAGAGCCTTAAGCAAAGGAACACGGGGAAGCATCACCTCGGAAGCCGTGGCTACCTCGGTAAAAGGCCCATATGGGATAAGGAGGACGCGGAACGTGAAGCCGCAGGTCTCCCAGACCCCTTCACGAAGTTCACCAACCCCTTGGAGCATGACTTCATCAGGGCCCGCTACAAGTGGGACAAGGAGAAAAAGGTTTTTTACACGGACAAGATCACGAGGAAATTGATTAGACTACTGGAGAAGCAACACCAGCTTGCAGCCGAAAGCCCTACTTCTCCGATGAGGCCCAAGTGGGACACCCCTCTCAACCGGGCCTTGAACGAACTTAAGGGACTCCCTTTGGATCAGCGGCCGCAATATGGTCGTGTGCACGGTGCTGGAGACGGCGCCACGTGGAAGGTGTTTTACAACGAGGGCCCGGAGGCCAAGAAGCTGAAAACGAAGTTTAGTCAGGCGGACATCGACGCGAAGGTGAAGCTTCCGGTCGAGAAAAAAGCAGCTGAGGACGCGAAAAAAGCAGCCGAGGACAAATATGAGTTGCTACAGCAGGCAGTCAATGCAGCTGTAATTGCCTGCAGAAATGATTTCGCTACTAACTTGGTTCTAGTTATCATCAACTGGGCGAAGGAAAATCTAGACAAGACGGTACATGATTTCCCGATGCCCAGTTTCGTCGGGAGCAACTCCATGAATAACAACACCATCGCACCATCACTTGCTCACGCAACCGAGCCTCCTCTCGTAGCCGCTCCCACTCATAGCAGCCCGTCCTCAGTCTCAGGCGCGCTAGGTGGGCCTTCGTCTTTGGCTGAGCTCGACACCGTCACGGTAATTACATGTCGCACCAACATATATATATATATATATATATAATATTCCATTTTTGTTGCCTTTCAGTTGTTTACGCCACAGACATATGTGTTTGCAGGCGAAAGAAACCCCGTGCACCATACTCTACTTGATCAAAGGCCAGAAGGTGGACGTGGGAAAGGGGATGATAATGGACCCCTCTCAACGCACGTTCCACAACCAGACGATCCCCGCTGGGCACTTCAGGGTTAGCTTGACCAATGTGAAATCGGGGCACGAGGATTTGCCTCCTCCAATACAAGCATGTGGGAGCGGACGACGAGACCCCGCCGCAGATTGGAAGCTGCAAGAATTGGGTGCTGCTATGGCCGAAGAATCTTATTCGTTTGGAGCCGACCGAGAGCACACCAATAACTACCACACATCAACAAGCATGTGCGAAGACCACCACCCCGCCTACGCAATTACCAGCTCCTATAGTGCCGGGTGAGAGCGGCGGACGACATGATGAAGGGGGTGCAATAGTACTGGCTGATGTAATTTCTCCTGTAGAACAGAGAATGGATGATGAGACGGAGGTCGACCCTATGGATTACCTCAATACAAACGCGTATGACTGTGACATAGATATAATGAGTCAACCATATGACGAATCGGGCTATCAGCTTGCTAATGAGGATATGGATGATATGCCCGGGCAGGGTCGTACCATGGATTGCAAAAAGTCTCTCTTCATGAAATCCTCACAGTACACGCCTGAAGATGCCGCCTCAACACAGGCTCAACTAGCCGGGCGCGAGGGTCGTACAGTACTTAGCCCGGGAACACTGGGGCAGGGGTTAAGGAAGGGTCTGGAAGGTGTGCCCAAGAAAAAGGAGAGGAACAGATCGGGGAAGGTAACTGTCTCCTAACAAGCCAGAGCACATAGCAGCCAGACGATGCATTCTGAAGAGCGTGTACCCGTGAAAAGTGCGGTCATGTTCCATCTCACGGGCGAGCCGATGCTACCGCCGAAACCGCTAGAGGAACTATCAGGGGATCTCAGGAGACTGCACGACCATGTGCTGTCGATTGAGAAAAGCCTACTAGCCTGAAAGGATCCAGGATATCCGACATACGCGGCTCGTGTGCCTGAGGGGAAGTGCTACGTCGACACACGACCCGCGGAGGTGTTCTTCCTGCGGTTTGACCATATCTTTGAGATGTTTCTAACAAGGCGGCTTGATTTTACTATCGTCCGCCTTTTTGCGCTACATATGAGCTCCGTCATGAAGAGTGAAGAAGTCTCACAAATCTGTGTGGCGGATCCGTACTACATGCACGAGTCTTTCTTGAGTCTCGGCGACTTTGAGCATGAAACTGCTAGGGAGTACCTCCAAAACTTCATGGTACAGAATAAGGACCGGGAAATTGTCCTCGTGCCTTATCATCCAAAGTAAGTCAGTTCCGGACAACCCTTTTGTACATTTCAATCATTCCTTCTCTCTTATATGGGGAATAATTTGAGGTGTCTTTTCCCGGCAGCAACGAGCGCGCCGTCCTTATCGTTCTTTACCCGCAAGTCTCCCATGCTGTGTATTTTGACCCTTTCAGAGACTACAAGAAAAAAGACTACACCCACATAATGAATATTCTAGATGATGCTCTCCAAGGATTCAGCTTTAGAGGTGGCCACGTGCAGATCAAGAAACAAAGGAACAAGAAGATGGGTTTCGCGCATAAAACTAACTTCTCCTACATCCATGTCCCAAAACCAAGCAAGAAGGATGGATTCTACATCGTCCATCTCATGATTCAGTTCAACACGGATCACCAAAAGCTTCGCATTAACAGTAGAAATGATGATCGTATCCACAAGTGGCTAGAATCTCATGGAGAAGCGGATTATAAACTTAGAGATGACTTCTTTCGCATCCAAAGCGACATTGCGATGATCATCATGAAAGAAGTCGTCGATGAGAAGGGGATGTTCCACCACGGCCCTATATCGCGAGCTGACGTCCGAACTCGCATAGGCATGCAACGTCTAGACCTCACGTCGTTCAAGAAGCTAGGGTTCATCCTCGATGATATGGAAGGATGGAACTTCTAGTGATTTATGATGCCGATGATGATGATATGTGTCGGTTGAACTTGTATACTTCTTGTAGCGATGAAACTTTGTGATGTCCATGGTCCATGACGAACTTGCGTAACGCTACTTTGTTAGTTTGCATACGATGACCTGCATACCTCTAGTTAATTAATTTGCATACTGTATGTTGCATCTAGTTGCTAATCCTTTCTTTATCAGTGTTGCTCTAGTATATTTTGTTGCATATATATGATTGTACATCCTCTTCATGAACATGCATCTCTAACAGGTACCTAGTTTCTTGATGGCGAGATGGAATTGCTATGTCGTGTACAAAGGGAAGGTTCCGGGGGTGTACAATGAGTGGCATGAGTGTCAGGCGCAAGTGAATGGGTTCATGGGCACCAGCCATAAAGGCTTCAAAAGCAGACAAGAAGGAGAAGCTAGTTACTTGAGGTTCACGCTAGCGCGAGAGAGGACTCGTAACCGCCACCTCATGTACAGCAGAGTTCCGCTCTCACTCATAGTGATAGCACTTCTTGCGTATGCCTTTGTTTAGATGGATGACGTTGTTGTAGTTGCAAGTATTCGAGACTTGCATGTATCACTATTTTCGAGATGATGACAAGATATCACTTTGTTTTGGATGATGATTATGATGAGACTATTTGTATGTACATGCTATGATTACATTTGTGGTCTCGCAGACATTTGTATGTGTATCATGATGACATTTCTATGTGCTAAAGATTCTTCTTAAAGCCTGTTCAAATACAAAACAAATATGCCAAAAAAGTAACAAAAAAACCTACTTAAATTAGCAGTAGCGAGTGTACAAAAGTTAGCAGCAGCGCGTCAAGGTAAAACGCGCTAGAGCTACTAGCAGTAGCGAGCTTCCGCAAACAGCGCTGCTGCTACACTTGTGTAGCAGTAGCGCTGGTGAGCACGCGCTACTGCTATATGTTAGCTGTAGCGCCTTATTAGTAGCGCCAGTCCTTGCGCTACTGATACATCTAAAACCCGCGCTGCTGCTAGCCTTTTCCCTAGTAGTGTTAACAGTACGGTGTTTCCTATGACTCAAGAAAGAGAAAATGAAACTATAAAAACAAAAGTCTTCACGCTTCATGTTCCTCGAATGATTGCCAAGTCTTCAAGGTCACACCAATTTCTTCACTTTCAAAGTCTTCAAAAAGTCTTCAGAAATCCAAAGTCTTCAGTTGAAGAACTTCATTTTTAGGGGTCGACTTTCTCCGTATATATCAAACTCCTCATTGACTTATAGACTTGTGTACACTCACAAACGCATCCGTCCCTTAACCTATAAGTCTTCAATACACCAAAATCACTAAGAGGCACTAGATGCACTTACAGACACTATGATCATAGACCCTTTGACGAAACTGTGTGCGATGTATTAATCGCAAACAAGGATGTAAAATAACTGTCAAAAAAGATGCAAAACATTTGCGATGAAGGATACATCAAACATGGTTCAGATTTTAGTTGGCTGTGCGATGCGGGGCATACGGGTCAGTTCAATTCACTGTTTGTGATGAGGCAGAACAAAAGAAACGGGCAGCAAGATGAAGGTATGTGCAATATACGACATGTAGTTCCCTCAGATAAACTGCTTGTGATGAGGTGGAACAACAGAAACGGGCAGGCAGATGAAGGTGTGTGCGATATACGACATACAGTTCACTCGGATGAACTGTTTGTGTTGAGACAAGAGAATAGATAACAACATAGATAATAACAAGATTTTTGTGATACACGACAAACAGGTCTGTAATCGGAAACGTGTGGGAAGACAGATAACAACATAGACGATTCCTGTTAACAAGCCATGTGTGTTGTAAGCAAACGATTGCTGGTATACAATTGTGAGTGATTGATGAAAACATCACTGACGGGTTCCATTGTTTAGTCCGTTTGCGATGTGATTTTCTCTGTCCGCACAATATCTACGCTCTGTCTATAGAGCGTCAACATATATACTTAAAAAGACAGCATTGCATAACCAAATTAAGCATACAATTACACAAGTGACTACACACATAACATTTCCACACACCAAAGTAAGCAATTACATGCATACTAAACTAGGAGAAACGAGGATCTAATCATCTACTTATTGTTGCGACGACGCTTGCCATTGCTCTGCTTCCCGCTGGATCCCTAGCCGTTTTGTGGAAGGAGGCACTTCCTCGTGTCAACGATCCGCCTGTACATGTCGTAGCTTGTGTACGCCTCCTTGGCCGCGTATGAGGGAGTCTTGGATTAGGGGGTATCCGGACAGCCGGACTATATACTTTGTCCGGACTATTTGAGCGTGAAGATACAAGACTCAAGACTATGTCCCGTGTCTGGATGGGACTCTCCTTTGCGTGGAAGACAAGCTTGGCGATCTGGATATTATATTTCCTTCTTCGTAACCGACTCCATGTAAACCCTAGCCCTCTCCGGTGTCTATATAAACCGGAGAGTCTGGTCCTTAGAGACATGATCACAATCATAATCATCATAGGCTAGCTTCTAGGGTTAGCCTCTACAATCTCGTGGTAGATCAACTCTTGTACTACTCATATCATCAATATCAATCAAGCAGGAAGTAGGGTTTTACCTCCATCGAGAGGGCCCGAACCTGGGTAAACATTGTGTCCCTTGCCTCTTGTTACCATTAGCCTAAGACGCACAGATCGGGAGCCCCTACCCGAGATCCACCGGTTATGACACCGACATTGGTGCTTTCATTGAGAGTTCCTCTGTGTCGTTGCTGCAAGGCTTGATGGCTCCTTCAATCGTCAACAACACGGTCTAGGGTGAGACTTTTCTCCCCAGACAGATCTTCGTGTTCGGCGGCTTCGCACTGCGGGCCAATTCGCTTGGCGAACTGGAGCAGATCGACAGCTACGCCCCTGGCCATCGGGCCAGGTTCAGAAACCTGAACTACACAGCCGATATCCGCAGAGACTTGATCTTCAACGGGTTCGGGCCTACGCCAGGAGCACCGGACAATCACGATGAGCACGGCCTAGACCTGTTGTCGGACAATGCTCGGGTTATCACCCCTGCAGTAGCCTCGGACCTAAATACGGAGCAGATTGCGTTGCCCAAGGGCGGGTGGATGGACCCCGTCCCGCGAGCCGCACACTCATCGGCGGTAGAGCCGAACACATGCCTCACCTCCAAAGAAGCCTGTGACACCGGACCCCCGGACTCATATCCGGCAGTAGGTTCAGGTTCCCGCGCTCCTGAGCCCGCCGAACCTGGTTGGGCTCCGGTAATGGAGTTCATTGCTGCGGATATCTTCCAGCACTCGCCCCTTGGTGACGTGCTGAACTCGTTAAAGTCTCTCTCTTTGTCAGGAGACTCATGGCCGAACTATGTCCGGCTTGAGCGGGAAGCGGGCGACGAAGGAATTCGTTGCCCACCCACCACCCACTTCATTGCCATGGTCGATGATTTAACCAACGCACTTGACTTTGACTCCGAAGACATCGACGATATGGACGACGATGCAGGAGAAGAACAGGAACCACCGCTCATGGGGCGATGGACAACCACCTCCTCATACGATATATATATGGTGGACACTCCGAAGGAAACCAATGGCGATGAGGCAACGGAGGATAACCCCTCAGTGAAGAAAGCAAAGCATGGGCGTCGTCGGCGCCGCTCCAAGCCCCGCCACAGCAATACCGGTACAGGAGACAAAAACAATTCGGATGGTGCCGAAGATGAATACAACCCTGATCAGCCTGCCTTCGAGCAGGCCGAGCAGGAAGATGGGCAGGTCAGCCTAGACGAACAGGCGACGGACGGATATCCGGAGGAGGACAACTACATGCCCCCTCCGAAGACGAGATTAGCCTCGACGACGACGTGTTCGGCATGCCCGAGGACCCTGTGGAGCAGGAGCGCTTTAAGCACCGGCTCATGGCCACTGTGCGGAGCCTGAAGAAGAAGCAACAGCAGCTCCAAGCTGATCAAGACCTGCTCACAGACAGATGGACTGAAGTCCTGGCAGCCGAGGAATATGGACTCGAGCGCCACACGGCTGACTGGCCACCTCGTGGCTGGGATAAAACGACATATCAGCCCGAATACCAGCCCGCACCCCCACGCCAATACACTACGGCCCGGGGCAATAGGCAAGACCTGCAAGATATACTGGAAAACAAAGCAGGACAGCCAAGGTTAATCTACGGATCGCGGGGCATGCCCCAACATGTGACGATGATCTTCACGCCGGATGCACTATCAACAAGTCCGTCCGGGCCGAATACAACCACCCAGACCCATTCGAACTGTGTAGCCACATAGCCTGGCCCAGAGGTGCCGCACACCCCTCTGCTTCACTGACGAAGTGATGGATCATGAATTCCCAGAAGGGTTCAAACCCGTAAACATCGAATCATACGATGGCACAACAGACCCCCCAGTATGGATCGAAGATTTCCTTCTCCACATTCTCATGGCCTGCGGAGACGATCTATACACCATCAAATATCTTCCCCTTAAGCTCAAAGGACCTGCCCGACATTGGCTAAATAGTCTGCCGGCAAATTCCATTGGCAGTTGGGAAAACCTGGAAGACGCGTTCCTCGACAACTTCCAGGGCACATACGTGCGACCACCGGACGCGGATTACTTGAGCCACATTACTCAACAGCGCAGAGAGTCAGCCAGGAAATTCTGGACTCAGTTCCTAACTAAAAAGAACCAAATAGTCGACTATCCGGACGCCGAAGACCTGGCGGCCTTTAAGCATAATATCCATGACGAGTGGCTCGCCCGACACCTCGGCCAGGAAAAACCCAAGTCCATGGCAGCACTCATGACACTAATGACCCGCTTTTGCACGGGCAAGGACAGCTGGTTGGCTCGCAGTAGCACCACTCCACATTCCGGCACCTCGGATGTCCGCGACAATAATGGCAAGCCACGAGGCAACAGACATAAGCAACGGAACAACGGCGACAACGCTGAAGACACGGCAGTCAACGCCTGATTCAGCGGATCCAAATCCGGTCAGCGGAAAAAGCCGTTCAAAAGAAACAATCAGGGACCGTCTAGTCTGGACCGCATACTGGAACGCTCGTGCCAAATTCATGGCACCCCAGACAAGCTAGCAAACCACACTAATAGAGACTGCTGGGTGTTCAAACAGGCCGGTAAAATAAACACCGAAAACAATGACAAGGGGCTGCACAACGACGATGACGAGGAGCCCCGGCGTCCGAACACGGGGGGACAGAAGAAATTTCCTCCCCAGGTGAAAACAGTCAATATGATCTACGTCACCCACATTCCCAAACAGGAATGGAAGTGAGCACTACGGGACGTCTATGCGATGTAGCCAGTCGCCCTTAAATTCAACCCATGGTCAGCCTGTCCGATCACCTTTGATCGTAGGGATCACCCTACCAGCATCCATCACGGCGGTTCAGCCGCATTGGTCCTAGACCCAATTATCGACGGATTCCACCTCACACGAGTCCTTATGGACGGCGGCAGCAGCCTGAACTTGCTTATCAGGACACAGTGCAAAAAATGGGCATCCACCCTTCAAGGATCAAGCCCAGCAAAACCACCTTTAAAGGTGTAATTCCAGGAGTAGAGGCCTGTTGCACGGGCTCTATAACATTGGAAGTGGTCTTCGGATCTCCGGATAACTTCCGAAGCGAAGAGTTAATCTTCGATATCATCCCTTTCCGTAGTGGTTACCACGCACTGCTTGGACGAACCGCATTCGCCAGATTCAATGCGGTACCACACTATGCATACCTCAAGCTCAAGATGCCAGGACCTCGCAGGGTCATAACAGTCAACAGAAACATGGACCGCTCTCTCTATACAGAAGAACATACTGCAGCCCTCGCGGCGGAGGTACAATGCGGCCTTCTCCGACAAACCACCAATCCGGTGACGACAACCTCAAACACCGTCAAGCGAGTCCGGAGCACCCCGCAACAGGATCGCCAGGCACACCAAGAGTGCGACTAGCAGTCCGGCCTCCGCTCAAGCCCCATCAAAGCAGCTTTCGTGCCACGCATACACAATTACGCACTCAAAATACCATGGGCATAGGTGGAGGCGCAACAGTGACTCAGTCAACAGTGCGGTATAACCGCAACATAGTTTAATAACCCCCCCTTTATCTTTCAGGACACTGCTTTAGGGCAGCCTCTTTAGAAGAGCCGGATTGTTGGACTTACATAGGAGAGAGAACCAAGGAGGCAACAGGCTTTGCGCACAAAGGAAATACCCAGGTGGAATCTGTTCACGATCGTTATACCTGTTTTATATACCTACATGCAGCCCGCCCTTGGATAGGACATGTTAAATAGTCCTATTTACTTCTGCTTAACCGCACTCATTGTGAACATACGCTTAAACGTATTATTCATCAATGGGAGATAATATATAACGTCAGCTTATTATTCCTATTTGCACATTTTTTCCTAAAAATGTTTATTTAATATTGCATTTGTACACCTTGGTACGTTCAGTTTGCCAAGGGCTTCTTATGGCGCCCCATAATACGACAAGACAAGTCCGAACACTTTGAACAGTGCGGTACCCCGAACTTATAGCACTATATGCATCAGCTCCGAATCATGTCTTGGGTCAATAGTTGGGTTTGCCCGACTCCCTTGTTTGGGTACCTTACGTTCAGTTATATCAGATAAGGTAGTGCAGGGAGAACTACTACAATTGTGTCCCGGTTCTTCCGGACGAGCACCTCAGTAGAGAAAGCCGAAAACTGACCGGCATGATGTGGCGAGAGCTGGTCGCTGTTTGAGAGGTCTTAAAATCCTTAAAGATTTTTTCCGCTTTAGGCGAGGAATCGGCTTCGCCCGATTTAGGCGTATATAGCGCCGCAATTTGGCTTTCTGAATTCTAGGGGCTTCACCGAAATTTAAAATTGTAGACTTCTATGGCTAAGTGAAAGTTATAAAGCCGCATAGTCCGATTGCCTTGTTCGCTGCGCCAGACACCTCCTTAAGGGACCAAAAATTTGGATAAAGAGTGTCCGGGTTTTTCCAGGAACACCCCGGTACTAGTTACCTGGGGGCGGAAGCCGACGACTGGCCTACTTTCAGAATTCTATAAATAGCCGCACAGAATGTAATATTTTAAATCAAAACAAAGCGCTATATAGAGCAAATAACTTCGTCTTTATATTACAAAAACGACAGAAGTACATTCATTCAAAGATTGTGTTCTTGGTACATTCTTCGGCCACGAGACGAGCGCCCTTCATAACGCCATCATAATATTCTCGGGATAGAGATGCGCCTTGCCCTCCGGCGGCCCATCCTTCACCAGCTTCTCCGCATCCAGCTTGCCCCAATGCACCTTCGCACGGGCAAAGGCCCGGTGGGCACCCTTAATGCAAACGGATCGCTTGATTACTTCAAGCCGTGGACAGGCATTTACCATACGCTTGATCATGCCGAAGTAGCTAGTGGGCAGGGGCTCACCAGGCCACATCCGGACTATGAAATCTTTCATAGCCACTTCGGTCACCGTGTGGAGTTCAACCAACTACTTCAGTTGGTCACTCAGAGGCATTGGGTGTTCGGCTCCAACATACTTGAACCAGAATAACTTCTCCGTTGAGCTCCCCTCCTCGACACGGTAGAACTCCGCAGCATCAGATACACTGCGTGGCAGATCTGCGAATGCCCCTGGAGAGCTCCGAATCTGGGTAAGTAAAAGAAATGTCTCCTCCACATGCTTGCTTTGCATAAATAATGTCTTACCCGCCGCTATCTTCTTGGCGGCCTGGATTTCTTGCTGGGCCTTTTCGGCTTCAGCCTTGTGTCTTTCACACTCGCAAGGGCCTTCGCAAGCTTAGTCTCTTTCATCTTAAGATCATTCTCCAACGACTCGAACTTCTTGCCGAGCTCCTAGAGCTCTTGTTGTACCTCGCCCACTCTAGCATCTTGGTTTTCGCGCTCCTTGCACTCCAGGGCCACCTTGTCTGCGGCCTCAGACATCGCTTTCTTCAGAGATGCCACTTCGGTGGTGGCCCCTATTACAAAGTCATGACGCTTTGTCGTTAGAATAACCAATTTTGTCTATCCTTTATTATATGCGAACGTGGAATCACAAACATTTGTTCTCTTCGAGATGCCTCTTCGTGAGGCCGAGCTCTCCCTGTGCCTGCTCCAGGTCCCGTTTGAGTCCGGCGACCTCGGCCGTGCGTACAACAGCGGCAAGCAGCACTGCCTGCTTATCCACAGGCACACCTACTATTAGACTCCTGCGAATTTTAATTGACCCTCCGTTTGGCTCTTCTTTCCGAACACCAAACATAGTATTAGGGGCTACTACCTATTGGGTGATAATTTCACACATTTTTTATTTACCTCAAATCCTGTCAGGAGGCTAGTGCAGGCTTCAGTTAGTCCGCTCTTGGCAGATAGAACCTTCTGAACCACCACACTCATAAGAGTACGGTGCTCTTCATCCATGGAAGCACCGCGAAGTGCTTCCAGCAGACTATCCGACGCCTCTGGCATAACGGAAGTCATCGGCATGGACGGCTCGCCCTCCCTAGCGAGGGGCCACCTGCCCGAATCCAGAACCATCGAAGGTTCTGGCACAGTATCCGGCTGAGAGCCTGGCTTGCTATGATCCACGGGGATCTTGCACCCCGTGTGCCCGGCGTCCGGAATTCCACCTTGGGGCGTCTTCAGAGTCACCTCCCCCCGCTCTGGGAGCCTTTGGGACAACACCTCTGTGTCATCCGCAGGCCGAGGAGTAGTGGCCGTCGGGAGCGAGTTCATCGCGGAATCACTCAAGGATCCATTCGAAGATGATACCTCGGGATGGACCCTGGCCGGACTGCATATACGTTCGGCATTATAACAAGACTAATAAGCGAAGTCACACTAAAATACAATAGGGTGCAGGTACTTACGATCTTACTAGGGGCTTCCCCCTAGGCAGCCACTCCTCCTTGCTATAGGCGGCAATGGTGGAGTAATCCGGAAGGGACGCCTTTCCCTTCTTGGGCATCCTAGCGTCCCCTTCCGGGGCGGCTTTCCTCTTCTTCTCCTCCCCAGTATGGGGAGGCAGAGTTTCTTCGTGTTTCCCTGCGCCTCTGCGGGAGGAATTTGCCTCGTCGTCTTTGGACGACGAGGGTATGACAGCCTTGCACCGGGGACCCTTCTCGATCCCCTGGCCTGCATTCTTAGGCCCCCTGTCCTCTCCGGATGGGGCGTCCCCTTCCTCTTCTTCCTCCCCTTCGGGGGAGGAGTGTGCCTCATCATCTTCGGACGAGGCGTCCGGTACAACCTTACGCCGGAAACCCTTCCTGGTCCCCGGGGCCTTCTTTTCGGCCTTCTTCTCTGGCGCCTTGTAGGGCGCCGGGACTAGCATCTCCATCAAGAGAGCATCGGCTGGAGCTTCCGGCAGTGGAGCCGGACAGTCAATCCGCTCCGCTGTCTCCACATACTCCTAATCAAATACACACAATAACTTAAGATTCCCCCATGAGTACATTGGGAAAAACTGAATCCGGGGGTAGTCAGAAAACTCACCGGACGGGAAGGCCGCGTGGCATGAAGTCTGCAGTCCTCAGATGTGGGAGGAGGTATTTTGGAGGCCTTGAATAGCGCCTTCCAGGCTCCCTTGTGCATCATGCCGTAGAGCTTTTGAAGCGTCTGGTGTTCGGCCGGGACGAACTCCCACAGGTTGAAAGCCCGTCTTTGGCACGGAACGATCCGGCGGACAAGCATGACCTGGACCACATTGACGAGCTTGATCTCCTTGTCCTTCATATTCTTGATGCAGTTCTGAAGTCCGGTCAGCTCTGCAGGCTCGCCCCAGGCCAGGCCCTTCTTTTCCCAGGAGGTGAGTCGCATGGGATTCCAGATCGAAATTCGGGGGCCGCCGCCCAGTTGGCGTCACGCGGCTGAGTGATGTAGAACCACCCCGATTGCCACCCTTTCATGGTCTTCGCAAAGGAGCCGGCAAGCTAGGTGACGTTGGGCATCTTGCCCACCATGGCGCCTCCGCACTCAGCTTGTTGGCCGCTCACGATCTTCGGCTTCACGCATAAGTTTTGTAGCCACAAGCCGAAGTAAGGCTTGATGCGGAGGAAGGCCTCACACACGACGATAAACACCAAGATGTTGAGGACAAAATTTGGGGCTAGATCAGGGAAATCTAGCCCGTAGTAGCACATGAGCCCGCGGACAAAGGGATGAAGTGGAAGTCCCAGTCCACAGACAAAGTGGGCGAGAAACACGACCCTCTCGTGGGGTTCCGGAGTTGGAATGATCTGCCCTTCGTCTGGTAGCCGGTGTGCGATGTCTGCGGCTAGGTATCCGGCCGCCCGGAGCTTCGCAACATGCTCCTCCTTCATGGTGGAGGCCACCCATTTGCATCCTACTCCGGACATATTTGGCTGTGCGGAGAAAGCGTGAACTAGGGTGCTGGATCTCGAGGGTGTGGGAATGGGTAAGCAGAGGAGGAAGAAGGCGTGGGTAAAAATGGGGAATCCTTATCCCTTTATAGAGGCAACGAAAGCGATGCGTCTCCCCACTTTCCCGTTGAGAATCGCTTATTTCCCAAGCGCCACGGTTGATGGCGTGGTTGGATTACCCATGCCCGTATTGATGAGAATCCTGTGATAAGGGGACACGATTTCTGCTTTGACAAGACGTGTCAAGGAAATTGCCTCGCAATATGCGCTGTGGCTGGTTGTGGGAAAACGGTTCGAATAATAACCCGACCATAGTGTCATGTCATGTTGTCTAAAAAGTTGTCAGCAGATTACATTTGTGTAATATCATTCTCTCTGCGGTGGTATGTAAAGATCATCCTGCAGATCCGGACACGGTTTAAGTGTTCGATAATTACTTTGGAGTATTCGGAGATGGAACCCGCCTTGCAGTGCCGAAGACAAGCTGCGCGTCGGACTCATCGTCATTGAAGCCTGGTTCAGGGGCTACTGAGGGAGTCCTGGATTAGGGGGTATCCGGACAGCCGGACTATATACTTCGTCCGGACTATTGGAGTGTGAAGATACAAGACTCAAGACTACGTCCCGTGTCCGGATGGGACTCTCCTTTGCGTGGAAGACAAGCTTGGCGATCCGGATATTATATTTCCTTCTTTGTAACCGACTCCATGTAAACCCTAGCCCTCTCCGGTGTCTATATAAACCGGAGAGTCTGGTCCTTAGAGACACGATCACAATCATAATCATCATAGGCTAGCTTCTAGGGTTAGCCTCTACGATCTCGTCGTAGATCAACTCTTGTACTACTCATATCATCAATATCAATCAAGCAGGAAGTAGGGTTTTACCTCCATCGAGAGGGCCCGAACCTGGGTAAACATTGTGTCCCTTGCATCCTGTTACCATTAGCCTAAGACGCACAGATCGGGACCCCCTACCCGAGATCCGCCGGTTTTGACAACGACAGCGTACACGACATGAGCTATGTCGAGTTTCTCCATCCAGGCCAAGTGCCAGGCATGCTTGTCCTTGTTGCAGGAATCCTTCATGTCTCTATAGTAGGGGTCGATGATGGCCTCGGCGAGGTGAACTAGTGAGTCCTTCTCATGCTCCTTGCTGCCCAAGATCTTGTATTGGCCCTGGATAACGGCAAGATTCTGGCCGGCGATGCCCGAATTCTTGAGTACCTTTACATCGTTGGGGATGTCCACCGTAGTGAACATGTAGTGTGGGCTATTGACAAACCTGGCGAAACGCTCGCAAGGCATTGTGGCCAGGCAGTAGTGGTAGATGAGGACATGCTTGCGCACGCACATCTACATGACGGCGACCTTAGGACAAGACCCGGCACGAGCTTGGATGTACTTGAGGTTGAACCCGACCACCTTGTACTTCTCCTCGGCAGACAACAGCTCCATGATGTGGATGGAGTGCTCTACCCAGACCGGGTTGTTGGTGTAAACCACCGAGAGCTCCATGAACCTTCTATGGGTGTCCACCATAGCATGCATTGTGAACTGCTGCTCGTAGTTGGCAGCCGCTCGGAGTACCATTGGAGGCGTACATGATACCCTCTAAGAATTTGTCGTGGTGGGTGTGCTTCTTGCAATGGTGGGGCGCGATCGAAAGGTTGAAGAGACACAAGGGTTAAATGGCCGCTGTAATAAATGGGGGCCGATCGGCATGTAATCATCACGTCCTGTTACGACGTTCGTAGCATAGGATTCTAGTGCATGCTTGAGTACACCACACCGCACGCATTTTGTTTGACCACGCGTGGGCTCGAAGAGACGCCAAATGTATCATCGGTGAGCCTGTTCCCGCGCTAATGTGCAGTTTACCGCACAAGCTTCCTGCCCGGCTAGTTTGGCCATGCGTCGGCTAGAAGAGGAACAAATCATGGGCGTTTATTGAAAAAAAAGCTTTGTAGAAACGAACTATGTGGAATGACTTCGGTCATAATTTTACCCGTGGGTGATGAGGTCAAAGTTACACAGAAGGGTGATGATGGACACTCGAGTGTGACAATTAATGCTGCGCTCTACAGGGCACACAGTTGAAGAAACCAACTGTGTGCAATAATGTTGAAGATCGCTGTCGAGTTAGCTATACAGATCGTGTGCTATGAGATCGACAAGGTAAACAGATTCAAGAATGGTTAATAAAATCTAAGTCTATTGCATATTAATGTCAAAATAGTGCTACCAATATACGAGTCTCATATGATGCCATTTCAACGACTGTACCACGAAAGCTCGAAATATTACAAGGTTCAAATTCGAGAGTTATATGGCTCAAATTCGAAGATTACAAGGTTCAAACTAATATTAGAAATGAAATTCAGCTCATCAGCTGCAAACGCTCGCGCTGATCCGCTGAACATGGATATCAAAGATGTTTAAACTAATATTACCACTTCTAAGTCTGGTTTCGAAACCTCATAATTTTTGCAAAGGGGTCATCCACTCAGAAGTCATGTATGGGGTAGACACAATGACTTCTGATTACTCGACTATCTGAAGTTCCAAAATGAAATTCAGCATTTTCAGAGCCTATTCCAGTCTGCCGCATCCGCCAGCGCTGTTTAACAAACCATTCATTTTTGTGAAATAAATGTAGGGCAAACCTCATTACCTTCAGCACCCCTGCTCTGACAACAAAGAACCTGGCGAATATAATCTCTGGTAAGGTCCCTCGGTAGGAGTTCAAAATAATTTGTCAGAGATGCAGATCTAGGCATTCGACATGATTGTTGTATTGTATCACATTATCCACCACCAGGCCTAATCTTATCTGCAAAAGAAGAAAATGCTTTAGTGCCTACATGCAATTCCGAACACTACTACATGCCTATTTGATTTGTAGGATTTGTAAAACGCACTAGCATGCCATCTTTGATCCGACATGATTAACATGGGCATTTGATTACAATCTAGAAAAATGTAGCCTTCTTCATAAGAGGTTGGAGTGGATGAAAAGTTCCATAAGAAAACCAGTATAGATGAATCCAAAGGAGAAATGCTTATGGATTGTAACCATTTGGATCAAGCAAACAATATGGGGGGGGGACATGTATGTATTGAAATCCTCAAAAAAATCCTTCAGAAATCGTAGTACATTGTCATTGTAAACTTGGACAAAGGTGTCACAAATTGAACTCCCTTATGGTTAACATTTAATAGGAAAGGAACATCACCTCGATATATAGCTTCTTCAGGCATGAAAAGCATCTTAGTAAGCTAACAACTTGCTCCAGGTTGGGGCCGATAGATTCTAGTGCCAAGACCTTCACTATGCGTAGTGTCGGGGTCAAGCTTGTCGGAATCATTTTCTGGATGACAGACGAACATACATCTTCAAAATTACAAATAATGTTAATTTCTAAAAGGGGAGGTAGAAGGCTGCTGTTGTACCAGAACGGGTGTGGATCCAATAACAAGTTCGGAGTATTTGTGAGACGAGTAGCCCAACACTGTCAATTTCAGCGCATAAATGACATTGATTTTTGTTGGACCTTCTTGATCAACTACAAGTAATCTCTCAAGTTAAGGTGTGTCCTCAATGAATATACCATGGTACACATCTTGTGATGTCTTCTTGCCGCACCAGCAACACACATAAATAGTCCGGAGAGTCATGGAGGTGATGTGGAAGCTACTCAACCCATTGATCGCCTGAAGACGATGGTACTCAAGTGCAGTACAGCCATGGATGGGGATGGCAATGGGTATCCATTACCCGCGTACCCTGCGGGTAAAAACCCTATTAGGGTAAGGGTATGAGACAAAAATTTATCCATGGGTACTTAAATGGGAAAAATATTATACCCATCGGGTTGAGAGGGCGCGGGTATGGGATCATATAACCCATGCCCGCGTACCCATGCGCCCATCTAAAATGTTGACAAGTGGGTTCCCTTTAATATCCAATTTATTAATTTTCCCCTCCTAATCGCGCTACGTAAAACTCTAATGTGTAGTCAAAGTATCACTATAATTTATCATGATATTGTGAACTTAAAGTGTATGCCTATGTGTTGTTGTTTAACATTTTTATGTGTCGCTACATAGACAAGTATTTTACAACTATTTTCTACTCAAAGTGTATGCCTAATGTGTTGTTGTTATAGTATGTTGTTGTACATTATTGTTTAAAATGTGTTTCTATTAATAATGATTATATGTAGCTTTTTACAACAATTTTCTACTCAATTGATGTGTTGTATACGTGGGTATTTTTACCCGCGGGTACCCATATACCCTGTCGGGTGACGGGTATGGGAAAAAACTGTACCCTTGATGGGTATGGGCATGGGTGATGGGTAAGTTCAGGGTGGACGGGTAAGGGTATGGGGTGGCTCCACCCGTACCCATACCCTGCGGGTGCCATCCCTAGCCATGGAGTAGGCGCTCCATGTCGCTGTTTGGGAGGTAGACGGTGACGAGCTCGATGTGCTTTGGTCATGGTAGAATTAGAGCGGGCGCGTCATTAAGGGGGGCAGATGGCAGTTCCTGAACTTGGCGACACGCAGCGTGGGCACGAGGCGGAGCGCGGATGTTGGTGCGAGTGCATATGCCCATCATCAAAAGTGAGCTCCTCAAGCTGATATAGGGCGGGGGATCAGAACCAGTCGTCAAGCTTGGCTTGGTCCTTGCTGTTGCAACAGAACTTGCCCATTCTAAGGCCTCTGGTTGGGCCAGGGTGACTGCCAAGATTCTTGGAGAATGCGTCCAAGCTTTTACGATAGCCATGGCAGAGCTCGTGGGTGTCGATGAGGTCGAGAGGGGTGGAGTTCCATAGGGGGCGCCACCGCCGGGAAAGGACGGTTGTCTGCGCCCCATACTTGATTGGGAGGATGGAGATGATGACTGTCAACATATCATCAGGGAGACTGCTGATGAAGTCTAGGCCTGATGGAGTCGCTTGCGGTTCTTGCTCTCCCCGTCTCCGCTTGTTGGCAGCCCCGTTCCCCCACCTCCGGAGTCTCCTTGTAAGCGGTGCTTTCTGATAGAAGTGGGAGTACAAGGAATAATTAGTTAAAACGGGGCAATAGAAAAGTGTATTGGTAACTAGAAGTTAGTAGGTAGGAATATAGTAAGAAAATGGAATAACAATCGGTTGCTTACATACTACACAATTCATTTGATATTGTTGGGTAAGTCAACATGCAGATACTTGAAAAGAAAACTTACTTCGAACAAAGTCTGGACGGATGATATCACCGGGGAAGTTAGCATATATCTCATGACTAGGATCTTTTATGTGCAGTGCAATTTTAGTGCCAGCATTTACTACATAAAACTTGGAAATTTCTTTCCAAAGGCCAGTGCCAAAATAGGAGTCACCACGTTCATCAAGTCTTATATTTGCAACAACTGTAAATCCATGGTTTGTGTTCACTATGAGATCCCTGCAGTATAGATTGTAAATCCATGTAAAGTGAAAGATTGTGCACTGCAGATTCTGTAGCATAGCAAGGGACGCGCTGTAGAAAATGGTAGGATTGTTAAAGAAAATATGGTAACATGCAAATATTGTCCCAAATTGAAAGAAATGTACATCAGTTGAAATCAAAGGACAAAAATCTATAATTAAACAGATACGTTAAACATGATGTCATGGAAATTAGAGTGTAATTGAAAGAACAATACATCATTAATTTTCCTAATATAGAAAGAAGAGGGGGAAAATCCCCTTTGACGTATATGGTGCATGTGGCACCTTTTATCTAAATGTAGCAATATTTAGTATATGTTCAGGAAAGTAGGCCATGCCAACCGATCTAGGGTGAGATTGAACATACCGTGCGCATCCTCAACTCATCTGGTACGGTGAGAGGGAACTCCATGGATGTCTAGCGGAGGCCTATAATTCCTATGTGTCTACGCACTGTACACTCTATGAATGAAAGAAACCCCTCAAATGAGCTCGAATAAAAATGATTTCATGGCGATTTCGGCCGAGTGATTAAAGGAGGCAGATGAACTGGGATAAGAGATGAGATAATATCTCATTAACTTAGTTACCTTGTTGTCCATGAGAAAAACCCCTCAGTACGGAGGTAGATTCCATCAACCGAACTGACTGCATCCATATCCCACATTTAGACATAAGTAAACATAGATTAAACATACTCAGACATAGGTAATAAGCGTACACAAGCATAGTTCAACCATAAGTACATAGTTCAACCGTCATTAAGACACTACCTAGCCATACATAGTTCGATCCCACATCTCATCTCATCTGTCGGCACAATCCTGAAGCTTCTCCAGGTCCTCGGCGTACATGCCATGCGTCACCCTGCGAGAATACTTCTGCTTGAACGAGCCAATGGCTCGTACTCTTGCATGCGCCAGAACACTTTGATACGCATCACGAAGCTTGTGGTTGCAAAATGGGCATCGATAGCCACCGTCCTATGTCCTAATACGCCTGTTATGCTTTCCCGCATAAAGCTCCATCGGAATTTGCCTCTTATACCTCCTCTAGCCATCTTCATCCTCGTTGTCCACATCGTCAGACAACACCTATACAAAGAGTAAAAAATGTGGCGTCAAATTAATGATTACAAACTAATATCTAGCGAACATTTGGCAGTTGCTAAAATTTGTCATCAAATCAATGTTTACATGCCGTGAAGTAGGATTAGGAATTTAGGGCTATTTTTTATACATATCCAGAGACTATGGTATGATTTTTAAGCACATTCATCTATGTACAGACCAATCTTGAAGAAAATAATGGCACAACCATATATGTAGGTCATTAAAAATCAATTGTCAGGTCCTAGCTAGGAATTATTAGCACAAACACTAACCCTAGTCGGATTACTAGCAAAAATCATTTGCACAGATGAAACAACTAATCACTTATCACTTGTACCATTCAAACAATCAATACACTATAGGACCTAACGAAACTTACTCAGATTTCATGGAATGGGAGAACATAACCATAGGATTTCTATTCAAAAAACGGGGAGGCAGGAGTAACAAGAGAAACCCTAGGATCTATTTGACACATAAATGGGTATAGATGACTAACCAGTTGTCCGTCGTCTTCGGAGTCGTCACCAGGGTCGTCGCCCAAGTCGTCACCAGAGTCGGTGTGGACCTCCGCCTCCGGCTGTGGAAGCTCGACACCGTCGACGACGTCAGGGTGCAGCAATACCTCGCCGGTCGCGATGGCAACCTCTGTCTCCATCTCCACGCCGTGCTCCGGTGCTTCTGCAGCCCCAGCGTTGCCACTCCCTCTGATGGGGCACTTCGGCGGCATCCTCATACACTGACGTCTTTGAGGACTGAGAGCGGCGTCAAGGATTCACGCGGAGAGAGAGGATTGCTACCACTTGAGCATGCATTGGTTTTCCCTTGAATAGGAAAGGGTGATGCAACAAAGTAGCATAAGTATTTCCCTCAGTTTTTGAGAACCAAGGTATCAATCCAGTAGGAGGCTACATGAAAATCCCTCGTACCTACACAAACAAATAAGAACCTTGCAACCAACGGGACAAAGGGGTTGTCAATCCCTTCACGGCCACTTGCAAAAGTGAGATCTGATAGAGATAATAAGATAAATATTTTTGGTATTTTTATGATATAGATTGAAAAGTAAAGATTGCAAAATAAAGTAGATTGGAAACTTATATGATGGAAAATAAACCCGGGGGCCATAGGTTTCACTAGTGGCTTCCCTCAAGATAGCATAAGTATTACGGTGGGTGAACAAATTATTGTCGAGAAATTGAGAGGAAAGTGCATAGTTATGAGAATATGTAGGCATGATCATGTATATAGGCATCACGTCCGCGACAAGTAGATCAAAATGATTCTGCATCTACTACTATTACTCCACACATCAATCGCTATCCAGCATGCATGTAGAGTATTAGGTTCATAAGAACAGAGTAACACATTAGGCATGATGACATGATGTAGAGGGATAAACTCAAGCAATATGATATAAACCCCATATTTTTATCCTCGATGGCAACCGTACAATACGTGCCTTACTGCCCTGCTGTCACCGGGAAAGGACACCGCAAGATTGAACCCAAAGCTAGGCACTTCTCCCATTGCAAGAAAGATCAATCTAGTAGGCCTAACCAAACTGATAATTTGAAGAGACTTGCAAAGATAGCCAATCATACATAAAATAATTCAGAGGGGATTCAAATATTGTTCAGAGATAATCTTGATCATAAACCCATAATTCATTGGATCTCGACAAACAAACCGCAAAAAGAATTACATCGAATAGATCTCCAAGAAGATCAAGGAGAACTTTGTATTGAGATCCAAAGAGAGAGAAGAAGCCATCTAGCTAATAACTATGGACCTGAAGGTGTGTGGTAAACTACTCACACTTCATCGGAGAGGCTATGGTGTTGATGTAGAAGCCCTCCATGATCGATTCCCCCTCCGGCGGAGCACCGGAAAAGGCCCCAAGATGGGATCTCACGGGTACAGAAGGTTGCGGCCCTGGAAGTAGGGTTTCATGGTGCTCCTGGATGTTTTCAGGGCATATGAGTATATATAGGCAAAGGAAGTCGGTCATGGAGCCATGAGGGTGGGGGGCATGCCTACCCCCCTGGGCGCGCCCTCCTGCCTCGTGGCCGCCTAGTTTCTTTCTTGACGTCCACTCCAAGTCTCCTGGATTGCGTTTGTTCCAAAAATAACTTTCCCGAAGGTTTCATTCCATTTGGACTCCGTTTTATATTCCTTTTTTGCGAAACACTAAAATAGGCAAAAAAAACAACAATTTGGACTGGGCCTCTGGTTAATAGGTTAGTCCCAAAAATAATATAAAAGTGTATAGTAAAGCCCATTAAACATCCAAAATGAGTAATATAATAGCATGGAACAATCAAAAACTATAGATACGTTGGAGACATATCAAGCATCCCCAAGCTTAATTCCTGCTCGTCCTCGAGTAGGTAAATGATAAAAACAGAATTTTTGACGTGGAATGCTACCTAACATAATTCTCAATGTAATTTTCTTTATTGTGGCATGAATGTTTAGATCCAAAAGATTCAAGATAAAAGTTCATATTGACATAAAAATAGTAATACTTCAACCATACTAACAAAGTAATCATGTCTTATCAAAATAACATAGCCAAAGAAAGCTTACCCCTACAAAATCATATAGTTAGGCCATGCTTCATTTTCATCACACAAAAATGCTCCCATCATGCACAACCCCAGTTTTAGTCAAGCAATTGGTTCATACTTTTTAACGCGCTTCAGCCATTTCAACCCTCACGCAATACATGAGCATAAGCCATGGATATAGCACTATGGGTGGAGTAGAGTATGATGATAGGGAATATGTTAGAGAACAAAAAAGGAGAAAGTCTCATATTGACGCGGCTAATCAACGGCCTATGGAGATGCCCATCAATTCATATCAATATGAGGAGTAGGGATTGCCATGCAACAGATGCACTAGAGCTATAAATGTATGAAAGATCATAAAAAAGAAACTAAGTGGGTGTGCATCCAACTTGCTTGCTCACGAGGACCTAGGGCATTTTGAGGAATCCCATCATTGGAATATACAAGCCAAGTTCTATAATGAAAAATTCCCACTAGTATATGAAAGTGACAAAATAGGAGACTCTCTATCATGAATATCATGGTGCTACTTTGAAGCACAAGTGTGGTAAAAGGTTAGAAACATTGCCCCTTCTCTCTTTTTCTCTCATTTTTTTCTTTTCTTTATTTGGGCTTCTTTGGCCTCTTTTTTATTTGGGCTTCTTTGGCCTCTTTTATTTTTCATAAAGTCCGGAGTCTCATCCCGACTTGTGGGGGAATCATTGCTTCCATCATACTTTCCTCACATGGGACAATGCTCTAATAATGAATATCATCACACTTCTATTTATTTACAACTCAAGAATTACAACTCAATACTTAGAACAAAATATGACTCTATGTGAATGCCTCCGGCAGTGTACCGGGATATGCGATGAATCAAGAGCGACATGTATGAAAGAATTATAAAGGTGGCTTTGCCACAAATACGATGTCAACTACATGATCATGCAAAAGCAATATGACAATGATGGAGCGTGTCATAATAAACAGAACGGTGGAAAGTTGTTGTAGCGATCAGACCTCAAACAGTCCAATCTCTGTGCATCAGTATCATCCCTGGATCGGTAATGCTGACACACACAATACTTGAGGATTTATAATAGAGTTTTAATCACACACTTATTACATCGAATGTCTCAAAAGAGAACTTATTACAATAATATGGCTTAAGGCCATCTAAAAACGATAACAGCGGAAGGCTTGGAAGATAAAGTGAGTCCATCAACTCCAATGGCATCACTGAGTGAAAGACAACGACCTATGGCACCTTACTTGTCGTCTGAAAAGTCCGCAACATGAAACGTTGTAGACCGAAATGGGTCAGCACATGGAATATGCTGGCAATGTAAGACATAGGGTAATGAATAGAATAAATGCTATCACTACATGCATATATGGCTGTTGGAAAGCTCTATGGTTATAGTTTTGTATAAAGCCAATTTTTTTCCTACAACAAATGAATAAATTTTATTTAACTATCATGGTGGTTGTTAAAATTGAGAAGGTTCCTCCAACTCAATCCCAATTAAGCATCATCATTAACCCAATCAAATTATATTCAGAGTGATGAGATCAACATGATAATCCAAGAACTTGATACTCAAAAGGTCCTTAACCGGGGACACGGCTAACCATAATTAGTTTGTACACTTTGCAGAGGTTTGCGCACTTTTCCCCACAAGACTGGAATACATCCATGGTCAGAGAAATGAGACACAGTCTTTCTGAAACAATAACTTTTTACTCTGGGTGGACAGTTACACCTACTTTCCCCTACATCTGCTAGCCCACCACTGAAAGAGGTCATGCAACAAACTCAACTATGCTAGAGCCCATAATAGCTTGCGGCTGCACACGGAAGTTTCTAGCATGAATAATCTTATGATCCCTTTGAGCCTGGGTGGCGGACCGTAGGATGATCACTGGGGTACTCCGGGATATCCTAGGACAATACTGGATTCTCCAGGTGCCCTGACAACCACTGGGTACTCCATGGTGCCTCAAGCAATCCACCCAGATGTGTATTTAAGTAGCCACCATAAGTTCACCATTAATAATAACTCTCACATCTGTCATGAATCACTTAAACGAATCCACGTATACGAGCATAGCATAGCAGTATAAGCATCACGTAAAAGTAACTCCCAAAGTTTGATAGTAAACAGGGTAATAGGTTCTACCTCATCATCTACTTCCCACAACCCACATGTTAAACAGATCCTATCCATGCAACGTTTGAGGATTGATCTAATGCAATAAAACTGGGTAGTAAAGAGGTATGATCAAAGTGTTACTTGCCTTGCTAATGATCCGTGAAACCTAGAGACTCGTAGTAGCACGCTTCGCACTCCGGGTACTCTATCGCAAACAAACAAAGCATAAAATAAGCACTCAACTAGAAGCACAGGTAAAACTCAAATAAGAGATCACACCATAAAGTTCAACTTAAGAACTCCCGTTTGCAAAAAGAATCAAATCAAACGAAGCAACGAAACTCAAACTATGAAAGAAACAAGATATGTTTACTAATCTGGACTAGTCAAATTTTACAGTACCAAAATATTGTTCAAGTTGATTAAAAACAAAAGAGGGCTTTGAGTTGAAGATCTGGGTGCTTGAATCGCCTGATTTCGATAAATTAGCGAAAAGATAAACTAAAACAAAAATCAGGGCAGAAATCGCGATCGAAAATATTCGCGGAAAACCCCTGGAAAAAGAAAAACTGACGAACACACTAACGAACGAACGTTCGCTGTCTGCGGCTAACGGGTGAACACCGTTCGACGGACGAACGTCCGCTATTTAACTAAACCGAAAAAAACAAAACCGATCTATAAAATAAATAAACCTAGGGTTTTCAAAAAAAACCAATCGGTTTTCTCACGAAAACCGGCGAAAACAGGCGGTGGCGGCTACCTCGGTGGCGGGGTCGGCGGCGGAACAACGGCGGCTCCGGCGGAATCCGGAAGTGGTGGCGGGCGGCAGCGCGGCGGAGCGACGGCGGCGGCGGCAAGCGGAGGCGACGGCTCCTCCGTGCGGCGACGACGGCGAGAGGCGGCGGCGACTCTAGGATGCGGGGCGGCATGGCGGGCTGGCAGGGTCAGTGGCTCGGGCCTCGACCTTATAAGAGGTCGGCCAGGTCGGTGTCCCAGGCGGACACGACCCGGTAGGTCGGATTCCCTTTTTTTAAATAATTCCGTTGCGTAGAAAAATGATTAAAAGAAATACTAAACAGACTCCAAAAATCCTGAAATAAATTTTCCCCATCCTCTAAAAATATAGCGGACAAAGTGAACATTTATTCTGGCCTCTAGTGCAATTTTTAGAAATGCTTTTTTTCCTAATTCAAATAAAATAGCGATAAAACTCCGAATAAAATTCTTATTTGATTTTAATATTTAACCTCCAATATTTCTTTATCGTGGATAAGTCATTTTATCCCCTCTCTTTTATTTTCATATAAGAAATATTCAAAGTGAAAAATAATTAAAATCAAACGATCCTCTTTTCAAAATTTGAAAATAACGAAATCCCCAACTCTTGCCGTGGGTCCTTGAGTTGCGTAGAATTTTCTAGGATCAACCCAAAATGCAGTAAATATGATATGCAATGATGATCTAATTTATAACATTCCATATTGAAAATTTGGGATGTTACAAACCTACCCCCCCTTAAGATGAATCTCGCCCTCGAGATTCGGGTTGGCTAGAAAATAGGTGCGGGTGGTCCTTCCGTAGGTCTTCCTCTCGTTCCCAGGTGGCTTCATCCTCGGTATGGTGGCTCCACTGAACTTTGCAGAACTTGATAACCTTGCTGCGTGTGACTCGGCTGGTAAACTCGAGAATCTTCACTGGTTTCTCCTTGTAGGTCAAATCACTATCCAACTGAATCGCTTCCAGTGGCATTGTATCTCTCAGAGGAATGTCAGCCATCTCTGCGTGGCACTTCTTCAACTGGGAAACGTGAAACACATCATGAACTCCTGACAATCCTTCGGGCAACTCCAACTTGTAAGCAACTTCTCCCATACGTTCCAAAACTTTCTATGGTCCCACAAAACGTGGTGCTAACTTTCCCTTAACTCCAAATCGCTTAATTCCTCAAAGTGGGGACATACAAAGATACACTCTGTCTCCGACTTCGTAAACTGTCTCCTTGCGTTTAGAATCCGCATAGCTCTTCTGCCTGGACTGGGCTACCTTGAGTCTATCGCGAATCAACCTAACCTTCTCTTCAGACTCCTTTATCAAATCTGGTCCAAACAACTAGAGGTCTCCAACTTCATCCCATAACAACGGTGTCCTGCACCTCCTTCCGTACAAAGCTTCAAAAGGGGCCATCTTCAAACTGGCTTGATAACTGTTGTTGTAAGAGAACTTTGCATATGGAAAATTGTTGTCCCAACTAGATCCATAATCTAGCACACAAGCTCTCTACATGTCTTCCAGAATCTGATTGACTCTCTCGGTCCGTCCATCTGTCTGTGGATGAAAGGTTGTACTGAATTCTAGCCTAGTACCCAAAGTTTCATGCAACTGATTCCAGAACTTTGAGGTAAACTGGGTTCCTCTATCTGATACAATGGTCCTCGGAACTCCATGCAGACATACGATCCTGGTCATGTATATCTTTGCTAACTTAGCACTGGTGTAAGTGGTCTTCATTGGGATGAAATGAGCTACCTTCATCAACTGATCGACTACAACCCATATCGAGTCATAGCCTGAACGAGTCCTGGGCAATCCCGTGATAAAATCCATTCCTAGCTTATCCCACTTCCTTTCGGGTATCAGCAATGGCTGTAGCAATCCTGCTGGCTTCTGATGATCTGCCTTCACTCTCTGACATACATCAAAAACTGCTACATACTCCGCAATATCCTTCTTCATTCCGGTCCAACAGAAGTTGTCCTTTAAATCCAGATACATCTTGGTGTTTCCTGGGTGAATCGAATACATCGAATCATGGGCCTCCTACAGAATCAACTTCCTGATCTCCGGATCATTAGGCACATATACGCGGTCCTCAAACCATAAGGTATCATGCTCATCCTCACGAAATCCTTTGGCCTTTCCTTTGCTCATCCTTTCCTTTATCTCAGCGATCTCCTTGTCCGTCTTCTGAGCTTCTCTAATCTTATCCATCAAAGTAGACTGAATCTCTAATGCTACTACATAGCCTCTCGGAACTATTTCCAAACATAGCTCATGAAGATCCTCTGCTAACTCCTTGGGTAACTGTTCGGTCATGAGTGTATTGACATGACTCTTGCGGCTCAATGCATCGGCCACTACATTAGCATTTCCGGGATGATAATGCAACCTCATATCATAATCCTTAATGAGCTCCAACCATCTCCTCTGCCTAAGATTCAACTCCTTCTACGTGAAGATATACTTCAAACTCTTGTGATCCGTGTACACCTCACAATGGTTCCCGATGAGAAAATGTCTCCATGTCTTCAACGCATGCACTACGGCTGCTAACTCCAAATCATGTGTAGCACAACTCAACTCATGGGGTTTAAGCTGTCGTGAGGCCTATGAAACAACTCTTCCCTCCTGCATAAGCACTGCTCCAAGTCCTCGACGAGAAGCGTCACAATACACTTGGTAATCCTTGCCTTGATCTGGAAGAATCAACACCGGGGCTGTAACCAAGCGTTTCCTCAACTCCTGAAAACTGGCGTCACATTCCTCAGTTCGTTTGAACTTGGTGTCCTTCTTCAACAACTCCGTCATGGGCTTTGCAATCTTAGAGAAATTCTCAATGAACCTCCGGTAATATCTTGTGAGTCCAAGAAAACTCCGGATCTCTCCAACAGACGTGGGTGCTTCCCAATTTGTCACAGTGACAACCTTGGTGGGGTCTACTGCTATTCCTTCACCGGATATAACATGTCCAAGGAATCCAAGTTCCTTCAACCAAAACTCACATTTGCTGAACTTGGCTTATAACTGATGTTTAAGTGGAGTTTAGGCACAAGTTTAACATTCACAATACATAACAAGCAAGCATGCAAAGAGTATATGAGCAGCGGAAAGTAAAGCATGCAACTTGCAAGAATGTAAAGGGAAGGGTTTTGGAGGATTCAAACGCAATTGGAGACACGGATGTTTTTGTCGTGGTTCCGATAGGTGGTGCTATCGTACATCCACGTTGATGGAGACTTCAACCCACGAAGGGTAACGGTTGCGCGAGTCCACGGAGCGCTCCACCCACGAAGGTTCCACGAAGAAGCAACCTTGTCTATCCCACCATGGCCGTCGCCCATGAAGGACTTGCCTCACTAGCGGTAGATCTTCACGAAGTAGGCGATCTCCTTTCCCTTACAAACTCCTTGGTTCAACTCCACAATCTTGTCGGAGGCTCCCAAGTGTCACCTAGCCAATCTAGGAGACACCACTCTCCAAGAAGTAACAAATGGTGCGTTTATGATGAACTCCTTGCTCTTGTGCTTCAAATGATAGTCTCCCCAACACTCACGTTGATAGGATGCTGGAAGTGTAGGTTCGTTCTGATGGCTCTCTCCACGAATGAAGAGGAGGTGGAGGGGTATATATAGCCTCCACACAAAATCTAACCATTACACACAACTTGCCAAACTCGGTGGAACCGAATTGATAAACTCGGTCGGACCGATTTAGCAAATCTAGTGACCGTTAGGATTTTCGATGGGACCGATATGCAACTTAGTAGGACCGATATGGTTAGGGTTAGGGCATAACATAATCTCGGTGAGACCGATTACACAAACTCGGTTGGACCGATTTTGGTAATTATCTAACCAGAGAGTTGGTCAGGCAAACTCGGTTGGACCGATTACACAAACTCGATAGGACCGATTTTGGTAATGAGTCAACTAGGAAGTTTGCATTGTAATCTCGGTAGTACCGATTGCTCAAACTCGGTGAGACCGATTTTGGTAATGGACATACACAAAGAGATTACAATCCCATCTCGGTGAGACCGAGATCCCTATCAGTGAGACCGATTTGCCTAGGGTTTGTGGCAGTGGCTAAGACATCTGAACTCGGTGTCGCCGGATAGTAAGAATCGGTGTGGCCGAGTTTGACTTTAGGTTTAGGACATTTGTTTGGAAGTGGGAAAGTAGTTGAGGGCTTTGGAGCATTTCACTAAGCACTGTGGAGCAAGAAACTCATTAAGCAACACCTCATCCCTCCTTGATAGTATTGGCTTTTCCTATAGACTCAATGTGATCTTGGATCACTAAAATGTAAAATGAAGAGTCTTGAGCTTGAAGCTTGAGACAATCCTTTGTCCTTAGCATCTTGAAGGAGTTCCCACATCCTTTAGTCCATGCCACTCCATTATTGAACTTATCTGAAACATACTAGATAAAAGTGTTAGTCCAACAAGAGATATGTTGACATTAATTACCAAAACCACCTAGGGAGCACTTGTGCTTTCACTTCCCAAGTACCAAGCGCAAATGCTCCTTATGCTCCTCTTCATTCTTCGAGTAGACTAATATGTCATCAATGAACACCATGATGAACTTATCCAAAAACTCCATAAACACCTTGTTCATCATGTTCATGAAATATGCAGGTGCTTAGTCAGGTCGAATGACATAACGGTATAATCATATAGCCCGTACCTTGAGGTAAATGCTGTCTTAGGTATATCCTGCTCTCGAATCTTCAGCTGGTGGTATCCTGATCACAGATCGATCTTGGAAAATACTTTAGCTCCTTGCAACTGGTCAAACAAATCATTGATCATCGGCAATGGGTACCTGTTCTTGATTGTCACTTCATTCAATCCACGATAATCAACAACCATCCTCAACGATCCATCCTTCTTCTCTACTAGAAGCACTAGTGATCCCCAAGGTGACGAACTTGGGCGAATATACCCTTTATCCAGTAACTCCTTAATCTGCTTCTTAATTTCCTCCAAATCCTTTGCGGGCATCCTGTACGGTCTCTTAGATATTGGCCCTGTGCCTGGCAAAAGCTCAATCAAAAACTCAATGTCTCTATCCGGTGGTATGCCTGGCAATTCTTCTGGAAATACATCACGGAAATCCTTCACCACTGGTACTTCCTCCTGTACAACTCCTTATAAGGAATTCACTTGAGTCCTCTTCGGCACATGCCGGGATACATATACTTCATCCTCCTTCCTTCTGGGGTGGTGAGCACAATCGACTTACTGGCGCAATCGATGTTCCCTCCATACATCGATAGCCAATCCATACCCAAAATCACATCCAAACCTTGCGACTCTAGAATTATTAGGTCTGAGGGGAAAACATGCCTACCTATGGTCAATGGCATCTGAAAACATCCTTCGCTAGCCATATGTTCTGCTCCTGGCGAACTTACTAACATCGGTGTTCTAAGAACCTTGATGGGCAACTTATACTTATCCACAAATCCCCTTGATATGAACTTTGGTGGGCTCCTGGCGAACTTACTAACATCGGTGTTCTAAGAACTTTGGTGGGCAACTTATACTTATCCACAAATCCCCTTGATATGTATGAAGGCGATGCACCCGTATAAAAAAGAACTATTGCAGTAAATGACTTAACCAAAAACTTACCTATTACTGCATCTGGTTGTGCTTCAACCTCCTCCACGTTAACATGGTTCACTTGTCCCCTATTGAAAGGGTTGGGCTTCTTCCCAGAGCTTCCATTGCCATTTCCATTCTTTGCTTCAGAACACTCCATGGCGTAATGTACATTCTTCCCGCACATGAAACAAGTCATGTGACTTAGATCCTTCTTAGCGGGCGTTGCTGGGTTGGAACAGTTCTGGCCATTGCTTCCTCCATTCCCATTCCCATTTTTGGGGACACTATGGTTGTGAGAACTCCCCCCATTGGAATTGTGACCTCCATGGTTATGGTGAAGGTGTCCTCCCGAGTTCGGGGTAAAATGGGGTCTCTGCTGAGCTCTTGAATTGTACTTCCCTTGTCCATACTTCCTCTTGCAATTGTCAATCTGCTACTGCTTCCCTTCAATCATGAGAGCTCTATCTACCAACTCCTGGTAGTTGTTGAAGGTTGCCACCATCAACTACATGCTTAGCTCATCATTCAGTCCTTCCAGAAACTTCTCCTGCTTAGCTGCATCCGTAGCAACGTCATCCAGGGCATAACGTGCTAACTTACTAAAATCATCCACATACTGGCCCACTGTGCGTCCTCCTTGGCGCAAGTTGCGAAACTCGTGTTTCTTCATGGCCATAGCTCCTGCTGAAACATGGGCAGTGCGAAAAGCTTGCTGAAACTGGTCCCATGTGACAGTGTCGATGGGGTAAGTGGCTGTGAAATTTTCCCACCATGATGCTGGGGTCCATCAAGCTGATGTGCGGCAAAACACACTCTCTCCACATTTGTGCATCCTGCAGTGGTCAACTCCCTTCCAATCTTGTGGAGCCAATCATCTGCAACTATCGGCTCGGTGCTACTGCAGAACACCGGCGGATTCAGCCTTAAGAAACGAGCTAAGTGATCAATAGGTGGTGGTGGTGGGTTGTTGTTGTTGTTGTGTTCTCCAGATTCTGATTCTGGACTAGTATCTTCATCAAGGTATTCTACTGCTGTATCAACTGAGTGAGCTCCGGCGGGAAAGCAAATCCATTGTCGCGTCTCAGAGGCATCTGATGGGTTTAGAAAAGATGAGAAAGCAGAATAGAATGGGATCTAGAGGGAAAACACTACCCATATGCACATGAGACAAACAAAAACATATCACTTCAATCAACTCAAACAAGGGCATACAATCAGTCTAACTATCATTACAAAAGTGCTCGGACTATACTATATACATGGGGGAATATTACTACTGGCATGGTGGTCGACTAGAAAACTTGATCGGTGGAAGAATCCATGATATCTTCTCCAGCTTCATCAACATTGTCATCATCGCTATCATCGGGGTCCGAGTCGGTGTCGTCGATGATGATGTAGTTCTCCGGACAAGTGGAATCGTCGTCTTCTCCTCCTGGCGCGGGGTCTCCCATGAATACTCCTAGCTTCCTTGTTAGATCGTCATTCTTCTCCATGAGTATCGTCATTTCCTCCTAATATCTATCGCATGTAGACTTGAGTTCTTCCTCCAGCTCCGTGATCCTGGTCATTGCCTTCTTCAGATCTATCATGCCTGCGCACATCTGGTTCTCCTGGTGACGAATGTGCTGGTTTAAATCCTGGATGAAAGCTGCAATGGATCTATCCTTCCTGGTGCTGATCATATCCCATTGCTCATCTCGGCGCCCACAAATCTGGTAGATAGTATCCTTGAGGTCCTTGTGGTAAACTTCTCCAATGCATCACATAGTGATGTGGGCTGCCATGCTCTTTCCTAGACACCAGGTTGGTGCATCAAAGGAAAACTCTATGGGCTCAGTGACTGGCATGAACGTCCTTCCTGGAACTTGAACTCGAATCATCCAACTCTCCTCTTCTGGTAAAGTGGCGATGTAGGTTCCGGTGAAGCTTGGTATTCCGATGTTCAGGTATCTAGTAACTTCCTTCAAGTGCCGTCCAAAAGGTGTATCTTCATCCGGTTGGGTGAACTTGTTCCTTGCATCCGCCATCCTATAGAGTAGAAAAGTAGAGGAGTCAGAAATGAGAAGAGAGTAGTGATCTAGGGCTTTAGCTTAGTGGTCGTGTCCTACAGTCAGCATGTGCTCTGATATCATCTTGTAGCGACCAGACCTCAAACAGTCCAGTCTCTGTGCATCAGTGTCATCCCTGGATTGATAATGCTGACACGCACAGTACTTGAGGATGTATAACAGAATTTCAATCACACACTTATTACATCAAATGTCTCAAAAGAAAACTTATTACAATAATATTGCTTAAGGCCATCTAAAAACGATAACAACAGAAGGCTTGGAAGATAAAGTGAGTCCATCAACTCCAACGGCATCACTGAGTGAAAGACAACAACCTATGGTACCTTACTCGTCGTCTCAAAAGTCTGCAACATGAAACGTTGCAGCCCGAAACGGGTCAACACATGGAATATGCTGGCAATGTAACACAGAGGGTAATGAACAGAATAAATGCTATCACTACATGCATATATGGCTGGTGGAAAGCTCTATGGTTACAATTTTGCATAAAGCCATTTTTTCCCTACAACAAAGGAAAACATTTTATGTAACTATCATGGTGGTTGTTAAACATTGACAAGGTTCCTCCAACTCAATCCCAATTAAGCATCATCATTAACCCAATCAAATTATATTTAGAGAGATGAGATCAACATGATAATCCAAGAACTAGATACTCAAAACGTTCATAACCGAGGACACGGCTAACCATGATTAGTTTGTATACTCTGCAGAGGTTTGCGCACTTTTCCCCACAAGACTCGAATAACTCCATGGTCGGAGAAACAAGACATAGTCTTTCTGAAACAATAACTCTTTACTCTGGGTGGACAGTTACACCTACTTTCCCCTACATCTGCTAGCCCACCACTGAAAGAGGTCAACATACTCAACTATGCTAGAGCCCATAATAGCTTGTGGCTGCACACGGAAGTTTCTAGCATGAATAATCTTATGATCCCTTTGAGCCTGGGTGGCGAACCGTAGGATGATCGCACGGGTACTCCAGGATATCCTAGGACAACACTGGATTCTCCAGGTGCCCTGACAACCACTGGGTACTCCAGGGTGCCTCAAGCAATCCACCCAGATGTGTATTTAAGTAGCCACCTTAAGTTCACCATTAATAATAACTCTCACATCTGTCATGAATCACTTAAACCAATCCACGTCTACGAGCATAGCATAGCAGTATAAGCATCACGTAAAAGTAACTCCCAAAGTTTGATAGTAAACAGGGTAATAGGTTCTACCTCATCATCTACTTCCCAGAACCCACATGTTAAACAGATCCTATCCATGCAATGTTTGGGGGTTGATCTAATGCAATAAAACTGGGTAGTAAAGAGGTATGATCAAAGTGTTACTTGCCTTGCTGATAATCCGTGAAACCTAGAGACTCGTATTAGCACGCTTCGCACTCCAGGTACTCTATCGCAAATAAACAAAGCATATAATAAGCACTCAACTAGAAGCACGGGTAAAACTCAAATAAGAGATCTAACCATAAAGTTCAACTTAAGAACTCCGGTTTGCAAAAAGAATCAAATCAAACGATGAAACAAAACTCAAACTGCAAAAGAAACAAGATCCATTTACTAATCTGGACTAGTCAAATTTTACAGTACCAAAATCTTGTTCAGGTTGATTAAACAGGAAGAGGGCTTCGAGATGAAGATCTGGGCGCTTGAATTGCCTGATTCCGATAAACGAGCGAAAAGATAAACTAAAACGAAAATCAGGGCAGAAATCACGATCGAAAATAATCGCGAAAAAACCTTAGAAAAAGAAAAACTGACGAATAGACTAACGAACGAACGTTCGCTATCTTCGGCTAACGGGTGAACACCTTTTGTTAAAACGAACATACGGACAAACGTCCGCCATTTAACTAAACCGAAAAAAATAAAACCGATCTATAATAAGTAAACCTAGGTTTTTGAAAAAAATCAATCAGTTTTCTCAAGAAATTCGGTAAAAACCGGCGGCGGCGGCTACCTCGGTCAGGGTCGGCGGTGGGACGGCGGCGGCTCACGACGGCGCGCAGCAGCGGCGAGAGGCGGCGGCGGCACTAGGGTTCGGGGCGGTGAGGCGGGCTGGCGGGGTCGGCGGCTCGGGCCTCGGCCTTATAAGAGGCCGGCTGGGTCGGTGTCCCAGGCGGACACGGCCCGGTAGGTCGGTTTGCCTTTTTTTTAAATAATTCCGTCGCGTAGAAAAATGATTAAAAGAAATACTAAATGGACTCCAAAAATCCTGAAATAAATTTTCCCGTCCTCTAAAAATATAGCGGACAAAGAGAACATTTATTTGGGCCTCTAATGCAATTTTTAAAAACGCATTTTTTTCCTAATTCAAATAAAATAGTGATAAAACTCCGAATAAAAATCTTATTTGATTTTAATATTTAACCTCCAATATTTATTTATTTTGGAGAAGTCATTTTATCCCCTCTCTTTTATTTTCATATAAGAAATATTTGAAGTGAAAAATAATTAAAATCAAACGATCCTCTTTTCAAAATTTGAGAAAACTCAAATATGAAAATAACGAAATCCCCAACTCTCTCCGTGGGTCCTTGAGTTGCGTAGAATTTTCTAGGATCAACCCAAAATGCAGTAAATATGATATGCAATGATGATCTAATGTATAACATTCCAAATTGAAAATTTGGGATGTTACAGTTGCATGGCAATATATCTCGGAATGTCTATGGAAATGCCATAATAGGTAGGTATGGTGGCTGTTTTGAGGAAGATATAAGGAGGTTTATGTGTGATAGAGTGTATCATATCACGGGGTTTGGACGCACCGTCGAAGTTTGCACCAACTCTCAAGGTGAGAAAGGGCAATGAACGGTACCCTAGATGCTAGCAAATTGTGGAAGGATAAGAGTGCGTATAATCCATGGACTCACATTAGTCATAAAGAACTCATATACTTATTGCAAACTTTTATTAGCCCTTGAAGCAAAGTACTACTACGCATGCTCCTAGGGGAAGGGTTGGTAGGAGTTAACCATCGCGTGATCCCGACCTCCACTCATAAGGAAGGCAATCAAATTTGTCACACAACGTTCTCCATACGTGCATGCTGCGGGACTTGCCAACTTAAACACAAGTATTTCTCAATTTCATAATTACCCAACTAGCATGACTCTAACATTACCACCTTTATATCACGAAACAATTATCAAGTATCAAACTTCTCTTAGTATTCAATGCACTTTAATAGACAGTTTTTATTATACCTATCTTGGATGCTCATCATTTTAAGACTAGAGTTTTAACCAATGAAAATTACCATGCTGTTCTAAAAGACTCTCAAAATAATATAAGTGAAGCATGAGAGATCTATAATTTCTACAAAATAAAACCACCGCCGTGCTCTAAAAAGATATAAGTGAAGCACTAGAGCCAAATTGTCAAGCTCAAAAGATATATGTGAAGCACATAGAGTATTCTAATAAATTCTGATTCATGTGTGTCTCTCCCAAAAGGTGTGTACAGAAAGGATGATTGTGGTAAACTAAAAAACAAATACTCAAATCATACAAGACGCTCCAAGCAAAACACATATCATGTGGTGAATACAAATATAGCCTCAAGTAAAGTTACCGATGGACAAAGACAAAAGAGGGGATGCCTTCCGGGGCATCCCCAAGCTTAGGATTTTGGATGTCCTTGAATTTTACCTTGGGGTGCCTTGGTCATACCCAAGCTTAGGCTCTTTCCACTCCTTATTCCATAATCCATCAAATCTTTACCCAAAACTTGAAAACTTCACAACACAAAACTCAACAGAAAACTCATAAGCTTCGTTAGTACAAGAAAACAAAGTACCACTTTAAGGTACTGTAATGAACTCATTCTTTATTTATATTTTTGTTAAACCTACTGTATTCCAACTTCTCTATGGTTCATACCCCCTGATACTAGCCATAGATTCATCAAAATAACAAACAACACACAAAAACAGAATCTGTCAAAAACAGAACAGTCTGTAGCAATCTGTAACTTTCGAATACTTCTGGAACCTCAAAAATTCTACCAAAATAGGAAGTCCTAGGAAATTTGTCTATTAATCTTATTCAAGAAGAATCAACTGAAACACACGTTTCTGAGATTTATTAAAATTATTCTCGTGCGTGCAAAAGTTTCTGTTTTTCAGCAAGATCACATTAACTTTCACCCAAGATGATCCTATAGGTTCTACTTGGCACAAACACTAATTAAAACATGAAACCACGTCGAAACAGAGGCTAGATGAATTATTTATTACTAAACAGGAACAAAAAGCAAAAAATAAAAATAAAATTAGGTTGCCTCCCAACAAGCGCTATCGTTTAACGCCCCTTGCTATGCATAAAAGCGAGAATAGATCTAAGTATTGCCATCTTTGGTATTCAATTCATAGGTGGCTCTCATAATAGATTCATAAGGTAATTTTATTTTCTTCCTAGGAAAGTGTTCCATGCCTTTCCTTAATGGAAATTGGAATCTAGTATTTCCTTCTTTCATATCAATAATTGCACCAATGGTTCTAAGGAAAGGTCTACCAAGAATAATAGGACATGAAAGGTTGCAATCTATATCAAGAACAATAAAATATACGGGCAGATAATTCCTATTTGCAACAATAAGAACATCATGAATCCTTCCCGTAGGTTTCTTAATGGTGGAATTCGCAAGGTGCAAGTTTAAAGAGCAATCATAAAATTCATGGAAACCTAACACATCACACAAAGCATAGCATTCATGATCTTTAATTTTAATTTTAATAGTAGGTTCCCACTCATGATAAAGTTTTCTAGGGATAGAAACTGCTAATTCAATCTTTTCTTCATAAGATTGCATTAATGCATCAATGATATGTTTAGTAAAAGCTTCATTTTGACTATAAGGATGAGGAGAATTTAACATGGATTGCAAATTATCATAATTAAATTCCTTGAAACCCAAGATAGTGAGTTCATTGCCATATAAAGTTTTGACCTCTTCAATCCCATTTTTACCAATTTTGAATCAAGATCTAAAAACTTCGAATCATTGGGATGCCTTTTAACTAAAGTTGACTCATCTCCAGTCCCATTATTACCAAGATTCATATTGCAAAACAAAGATTTAATAGGGGACACATCAATCACTTTTAGATCTTCATCCCTATTATCATGAAAACTAGAAGAACACGCTTTTACAAAGCAATCTTTCTTAGCACACATCCTAGCAATTCTTTCCTTGCACTCATCAATGGAAATTCTCATAGATTTGAGAGACTCATTGATATCATGCTTAGGTGGAATAGATCTAAGTTTCAAGGAATCAACATCAAGAGAAATTCTATCCACGTTTCTAGCCAATTCATCAATCTTAGGCAATATTTCTTCAACCAAAGCATTGAAATTATTTTGGGAAATCATAAATTCTTAAAAATAATCTCAAAATCAGAGGGCATCTTATTAAAATTTCCATAAGAGTTGTTGTAGGAATTACGATAATTATTAGAGGAATTACTAGGGAACGGCCTAGGATTAAAGTTTCCTCAAAAAGCGTTGTTACCAAAATTATTCCTACCAACAAAATTCACATCCATAGATTCATTATTATTCTCAATCAAAGTAGACAAAGGCATATCATTAGGATCAATAGGAGCACTCCTATTAGCAAACAATTTCATAAGTTTATCCATCTTTCCACTCAAAACACTAATCTCTTCTATCGCATGAACCTTTTACTAGTGGATCCTTTGGTGTGCCATTGAGATTAATTAGCCATAATATTATCTAGGAGTTTAGTGGCTTCTCCTAAGGTGATTTCCACAAAAGTGCCTCCCGTGGCCGAATCTAAAAGATTTCTAGAAGCAAAATTCAATCTGGCATAAATTTTTTGTATGATCATCCATAAATTTAATCCATGTGTAGGGCAATTGCGAATCATTAATTTCATCCTTTCCCAAGATTGTGCAACATGTTCATGAACAAGTTGCTTAAAATTCATAATATCATTTATAAGAGAGATGATCTTAGCGGGAGGAAAATACTTAGAGATAAAGCATCTTTGCACTTATTCCATGAATCGATACTATTTTTAGGCAAAGATGAAAACCAAGTTTTAACACGATCTCTAAGCGAAAACGGAAATAGCTTCAATTTAACAATATCATTATCCACGTCTTTCTTCTTTTGCATATCACACAAATCAACAAAGTTGTTTAGATGAGTAGCGGCATCTTCACTAGGAAGGCCAGAGAATTGATCTTTCATGACAAGATTCAACAAAGCAGCATTAATTTCACAAGATTCAGCATCGGTAAGAGGAGCAATCGGAGTGCTAAGAAAATCATTGTTGTTGGTATTGGAAAAGTCACACAATTTAGTATTATCTTGAGCCATGTGACAAACAATCCAACACACAAGCACACAAGAGGCAAGAGAAAAAGAGGCGAACAGGAAAGAGAGGGCGAATAAAATGGCAAGGTGAAGTGGGGGAGAGGAAAACAAGAGGCAAATGGCAAATAATGTAATGCAAGGGATAAGAGTTAGTGATGGGTACTTGGTATGTCTTGACTTGTGCGTATACCTCCCCGAAAATGGGGCCAGAAATCCTTCTTGCTACCTCTTGAGCATACCTTGGTTTTTCTTTAAAGAGGAAAGGGTGATGCAGCAAAGTAGCGTAAGTATTTTCCTTAGTTTTTTAGAACCAAGGTATCAATCCAGTAGGAGGCTACACGCAAATCCTTCGTACCTACACAAACAAATAAGAACCTTGCAACAAACGCGACAAAGTGGTTGTCAATCCCTTCACGGCCACTTGCAAAAGTGAGATCTGATAGAGATAATAAGATAGATATTTTTGGTATTTTTATGATATAGATCGAAAAGTAAAGATTGCAAAATAAAGTAGATTGGAAACTTATATGATGGAAAATAGACCCCGGGGCCATAGGTTTCACTAGTGGCTTCTCTCAAGATAGCATAAGTATTACGGTGGGTGAAAAAATTATTGTCGAGCAATCGATAGAAAAAGTGCATAGTTATGAGAATATCTAGGCATGATCATGTATATAGGCATCACATCCACGACAAGTAGATCGAAATGATTATGCATCTACTACTATTACTCCACACATCGACCACTATCCAGCATGCATCTAGAGTATTAAGTTCATAAGAACAGAGTAACGCACTAGGCATGATGACATGATGTAGAGGGATAAACTCAAGCAATACGATATAAACCCCATCTTTTTATCCTCGATGGATACAATACAATACGTGCCTTGCTGCCCCTGCTGTCACTGGGAAAGGACACCGCAAGATTAAACCCAAAGCTAAGCACTTCTCCCATTGCAAGAAAGATCAATCTTGTAGGCCAAACCAAACTGATAATTCGAAGAGACTTGAAAAGATAACCAATCATACATTAAAGAATTCAGAGGAGATTCAAATATTGTTCATAGCTAATCTTGATCATAAACCCACAATTCATCAGATCTCGACAAACACACCGCAAAAAGAATTACATCGAATAGATCTCCAAGAAGATCAAGGAGAACTTTGTATTGAGATCCAAAGAGAGAGAAGAAGCCATCTAGCTAATAACTATGGACCCGAAGGTCTATGGTAAACTACTCACACTTCGTTGGAGAGGCTATGGTGTTGATGTAGAAGCCCTCTGAGGGAGTCCTGGATTAGGGGGTGTCCGGATGGCCGGACTCCCAGACTATGAAGATACAAGATTGAAGACTCTGTCCCATGTCTGGATGGGACTTTCCTTGGTGTGGAAGGCAAGCTTGGCGATACGATATGAAGATCTCCTCCCATTGTAACCGACTCTGTGTAACCCTAGCCCTCGGTGTCTATATAAACCGGAGAGTTTTAGTCCATAGGACGAACAACAATCATACCATAGGCTAGCTTCTAGGGTTTAGCCTCTCTGATCTCGTGGTAGATCTACTCTTGTACTACCCATATCATCAATATTAATCAAGCAGGAGTAGGGTTTTACCTCCATCGAGAGGGCCCGAACCTGGGTAAAAACATCGTGTCCCTTGCCTCCTGTTACCATCCGCCTAGACGCACAGTTCGGGACCGCCTACCCGAGATTTGCCGGTTTTGACACCGACATTGGTGCTTTCATTGAGAGTTCCTCTGTGTCGTCGCCTTTAGGCCCGATGGCTTCTTCGCTCGTCAATCGCGATGCGGTCCAGGATGAGACTTTTCTCCCTGGACAGATCTTCGTATTCGGCGGCTTCGCACTGCGGGACAACTCGTTTGGCCATCTGGAGCACATCGAAAGCTACGCCCCTGGCCATCAGGTCAGGTTTGGAAGCTTAAACTACACGGCCGACATCCGCGGGGACTTGATCTTCGACGGATTCGAGCCACGACCGGGCGCGCCGCACTGTCACGATGGGCACGATTTAGCTCTGCCGCCGGACAACGCTCAGAGCGTCGCTCAGGTGTCCGCTCTGACCATTAGCTCGGAGCCCACTGCGCTAGTCGGGGATGGACGGTTGGACGCCGCCCCGGAAGCTGCAATCTCTATGGCGATAGAGCCGGATACCAGCCTGGTCCTTCACAAGGCACGTGACTCCAAGGTGCCGGACTCCGCTCTGGACTCCGTAGATCCCGCACCTCTTCCGATCAGGCCCGATTGGGCTCCGGTCATGGAGTTCACTGCCGCAGACGTCTTTCAGCACTCGGCTTTTGGCGACATCCTGAATTCACTAAAGTCTCTCTCTTTGTCAGGAGAGCCCTGGCCGAACTACGGCCAGCATGGTTGGGATACGGACGACGAAGAAATTCGTGGCCCACCCACCACCCACTTCGTAGCCACTGTCGATGATTTAACCGACATGCTCGACTTTGACTCCGAAGACATCGACGACATGGACGCCGATGAAGGAGACGATCAAGAACCAGCACCTATAGGGAACTGGAAAGCCACCTCGTCATATGACATATACATGGTGGACACCCCTAAAGCGGGGGATGGCGAGGAAAAAACGGAGGATGATCCCTCCAAGAAGGAACCCAAGCGCCGACATCAGCGGCACCGCTCTAAGTCCCGCCAAAGCAAAAATGGCGATTCCGGCACCGGAGATAACAACACACCGGATAGTGCCGAAGACAACCCCCTCCAGCAGGATTCAGTGCAGGAGGACGAAGGAGCCAGCCCTCATGAGAGAGCGGCCGACAGAGAGGTTGAGGACGACAATTATATGCCTCCCTCCGAAGACGAGGCAAGCCTCGACGACGACGAATTCATCGTGCTAGAGGATCTCGTCAAACAAGAGTGTTTCAAACGCAGGCTTGTGGCCACGGCAAGCAGCCTCAAGAAGAAACAGTAGCAACTTAGAGCTGACCAAGACTTTCTAGCCGACAGATGGACCAAAGTCCTGGTGGCCGAAGAGTATAAACTAGAACACCCCTCTAAGAGCTATCCAAAGCGCAGGCTGCTACCCCAACTTGAGGAGGAAGCAACTAAACCTACATCACCAGCGTATGATGCGCCCGATCGGCCACCCTGTGGCCGCGATAGAGAGGCCTTAAGGCCCTCGACCCAAACCGCACCCCGGCACCGCTCAAAACATACCAGAGTACGGGGAGACGCAACAGACCTGTGAGACATCTTGGAGAATAAGGCAAGGCAAACAAGATCGATCTACGGATCACATGGGCGCCCCGCTTCTCGTGACGCTAACCGTCACTCTGGACATAATAAGTACGGCCCGGCCGAATACAACAGACCAAGGTCATCCGAGCTGCGTCGTGATATAGCCCAGTACAGGGGCGCCGCACACCCACTATGCTTCACAGACGAAGTAATGGATCATCAAATCCCCAAGGGCTTCAAACCTGTAAACATCGAATCATACGATGGCACAACAGATCCTGCGGTATGGATCGAGGATTATCTCCTTCATATCCACATGGCCCGTGGTGATGATCTACACGCCATCAAATACCTCCCGCTCAAGCTTAAAGGACCAGCTCGACATTGGCTTAACAGCCTGCCAGCAGAGTCAATTAGTTGTTGGGAGGACCTGGAATCCGCATTCCTTGACAACTTCCAGGGCACTTATGTGCGACCACCAGACACCGATGACCTAAGCCACATAATCCAGTAGCCAGAGGAATCGGCCAAAGAATTCTGGACACGGTTCCTAACCAAGAAAAACCAAATAGTCGATTGTCCGGACGCCCAGGCCCTTGCAACCTTCAGGCACAACATCCGAGATGAATGGCTTGCCCGACACCTAGGACAGGAAAAGCCCAAATCTATGGCAGCCCTCACGACACTCATGACCCGCTTTTGTGCGGGAGAAGACAGCTGGCTAGCTCGTAGCAATAACATAACCAAGAGCCCCGGCAATTCGGATACCAAGGAAAACAACGGCAGGTCACGTCGCAACAAGCATAAGCGCCACATTAACAGCGACAATACTGAAGATACGACAGTCAATGCCGGATTCAGAGGCTCTAAACCCGGTCAGCGGAAGAAGCCATTCAAAAGAAACCCTTCGGGCCCATCCAGCTTAGACCGAATACTCGACCGCTCGTGCCAGATACATGGCACCCCCGAACAGCCAGCCAATCACACCAACAGGGATTGTTGGGTGTTCAAGCAGGCAGGCAAGTTAAGCGCCGAAACCAGAGACAAGGGGCTACATAGCGATGATGAGGAGGGGCCCCGGCCGCCGAACAACAGAGGACAAAAGGGATTTCCCCCGCAAGTTCGGACGGTGAACATGATATATGCAACCCACATCCCAAAAAGGGAGCGGAAGCGTGCTCTCAAGGACGTCTATGCGTTGGAGCCAGTCGCCCCAAAGTTCAACCCATGGTCCTCCTGCCTGATCACCTTTGATCGAAGGGACCATCCCACCAGCATCCGTCACGGTGGATTCGCCGCATTGGTCCTAGACCCAATTATCGGCGGATTTCACCTTACCAGAGTCCTAATGGACGGCGGCAGCAGCCTGAACCTGCTTTATCAGGACACAGTGCAAAAAATGGGTACGATCCTTCAAGGATTAAACCCACAAATACAACCTTCAAAGGCGTCATACCAGGTGTAGAGGCCAGCTGCACAGGCTCGGTTACACTCGAAGTGGTCTTCGGATCACTAGATAATTTCTGGAGCAAAGAGTTAATCTTCGACATAGTCCCATTTCGTAGTGGCTATCACGTCCTGCTTGGACGAACCGCATTTGCAAAATTCAATGCGGTGCCGCACTACGGATATCTCAAGCTCAAGATGCCAGGACCTCGCGGAGTCATCACGGTAAACGGAAACACCGAACGCTCTCTCCGAATGGAGGAGCACACGGCGGCCCTGGCGGCGGAAGTACAAAGTAGCCTCTCAAGGCAGTTCTCCAATCCAGATGTCAAACGTCTGGACAATGTCAAGAGAGCCCGAAGTAACCTACAACAAATCCGGCTGGCACGTTCCGAGCAAGCATAGCAGTGCGGCCCCAACCCCAGCCACAGCCAAATGGTGATACTGGTACCACGCGTACATAATTACGCCTTAGAGATACCATGGGCATAAGGGAGGGGCACAACTACGGCACGCCCAGAACGCGGCTCAACCGCACTAAGGGGCTCCCTATTTGGCCGTTTTCCTTTTTACACACTTTCAGGACCCAACTATTCGGAAGGCCTGTCCGACAATACACTCGCCGAACACACGATGCAACAGCCAGGGAGAGCGCAAGCCACGTCAAACGTCCAGGTGGTCTCTATAACAAGCTTAATACCTATTTTACTTAAAATCCCGCAGCTTGCCCCTGGAGGGGAACATGTCAAATACTCCCATCTCTTGCTTATCGCACTTCTTGTATCATTCTGCTTTCGCAGCAGCCCTTTTTTAATAAACAATATATAGCTCTTATCTATTATTGTACTTATCTATTTTTTATATACAAATATGTTCAGTCATGACATTCTGCAACCGTACACTTTGGTACGGACAATACACCAGGGACTTAAAACACCCCATAACATGGTGTGAAAAGACCGAACACTCTCATGAGTGCGGCACCCCAAACTTATAGCACTATATGCATCGTCTCCGAATCATGTCTTTGGTCAATAGTTGGGTTTGCCCGGCTCCCATGTTTTGGTACCTTACGTTCCGCAATGTTGGCTAAGGTAGCGCTGGGAGAACTACTGCGATTGTGCCCCAGTTGAGCTAGGTTAACACCTCAGTAGAGAAGGCTAAAACTGACTGTCATGATAGTGCAAGAGACCGGTCGCTGTTCGCGAGGTTTTACGAGTCCTTAAAGACTTATGCCGCTTAGAGCTAGGAACCGGACTTATCCGGCCTAGGCATGGATAGCACCCCGAACTCGGTCTTCCGAATACTAGGGGCTTCGCTGAAATTTAAAATTATAGAGTTCTATGGCTAAGTGAGAGTGATAAAGCATCATAAGTCCGACGGCCTGGTTCGTTGTGCTGAGCGCCTCCCTAGATGGACCCAAGAATGGGAACAAGAGCGCTCAGGTTTATCCCGAACACCCCAGCACTCGTGGCATGGGGGTCGAAGCCGACGACTTGCATCTCTCAGATTTGATAAACGGCCACACAGAAGGTAATATTTTAAATTAACAAGCGTTGCTTAACGCATATGAACAAAGTTTCAGCGTACAGGATAACAAATGCGAGTCTACTCAAAAATTACATATTTGGAGCACTCATCCGCTATATGGCGGGCACCCTTCAGGATGCCATTATAATACATCTCGGGCGTGCGATACTCCTTGCCCGGTGGTGGCGCGTCCGTCAAAAGCTTCTCCGCGTCTAGCTTGCCCCAGTGCACCTTAGCACGGGCAAGGGCCCGACGGGCACCTTCAATGCAGACGGAGTACTTGATGACCTAGATCCACGGACAAGCGTCCACCAGCCGCCGCACCAAACCGAAATAGCTCCCAGGCATGGCTTCCCCAGGCCATAGCCGAACCACGAGGCCCTTCATGGCCTGTTTGGCCACCTTGTGGAGCTCGAGCAACTGCTTCAGCTGGTCGCTCAGGGGCACCGGATGTCCGGCCTCAACATATTGAGACCAGAACACCTTCTCTCTCGAACTCCCCTCTTCGGCTCGGTAGAATGCGGCAGCATCAGACACACTATGGGGCAGATCGACGAACGCTCCTGGAGAGCTCCGGATTCAGGTAAGTAACAGATAATTTAATTTTATATTCTTGCTTTGCATAAAGAATGCCTTACCCGCCGCTATCTTCTTCATCGCCTCGATCTCCTGAAGGGCCTTCTAGGCTTTGGCCTTAGTGGTCTTGGCACTCTCAAGAGCCAAGGCAAGCTCGGAATCTCGCGTCTTCGAGTCACGCTCCAAACTCTCATGTTTTTCCACGAGAGCCTGGAGCTCTTGCCGCACCTCCGCCACCCACGCCTCCTGCTTCTCTCGCTCGGTGAGCTCCAAGGCCGCACTCTTTTCGGCCTTGGAGACCGCCTCCCTCAGGGTCGCCACCTCGGTCGTGGCTCCTGCAACATTTACGTTGGTCCTGTCATTATTTGCAACCAAGTATTTCTATATACATTTACAGGCGGTACTATGTACCCTCTTTATCCTCGAGCTGCTTCTTGGCACGGCCGAGCTCGCTCTCGGACCTCTCGAGGCTTTCTTTTAATGCATTAACCTCCATAGTCAGTGCGGCCGAGGTCAGCAGCGCAGCCTGCATTCCCATATTGACACATTTCTATTAGACTCCTGCGTATATCTTTTTAGATCCTCAGCTCGGGTTTTCTTTCTGAACGCCGAACTAAGCATCAGGGGCTACTGTCTATGTGGTAACATTTTTATATGTTTTTCAACACATACCTCAAAGCCTGTTAACAGGCTTGTACAGGCTTCCGTCAGCCCGCTCTTGGCGGACTGAACCTTCTGAATCACCGCACTCATGACAGTGCGGTGTTCCTCGTTGATGGAAGCGCCGTTAAGCGCCTCCAACAAATTGGCTGGCGCCTCCGGACGGACGGAGGTCACCGGCGTCGTAGGCTTACCTTTCTTATGAAGGAGTCACCTGTCGGGCTCCGGAACCATCAACGGTTCTGGAGCAATGTCCGGCCCGGGGCCGGACTTAGATCCCTCCGGAGCTTTACCCTCTTTGGGCATGGAGTCTGGGAGGTCACCTTGTGGCGCCTCTAGGACCACCTCCTCCTGGTTTTACCCCTTTCAGGACTCCACCTCAGCGTCGTCTGTAGGGAGAGGGGAGGAGTCCGTCGGAAGTGAAGCGCTATTGACATCCGACGAGTCCAGGGATCCACTCAACGAATCGCCGAGCTGAGCCCGGGGCGGACTGCATCATTAAATTCAGCATCAGAAGGAACCATGCATCAGAGGAGCGCCATAAGTTATTAGGATATCCGGATACTTACGATTTTGCCAGGGGCTTGACCCTGGGTGGCCATTCCTCCCCGCCGTCCTCGGCATCCGAGGCGTAGTCCGGCAGAGGGGTCTTCCCCTTCTTGGACCCTCCGGCCTCCCCAGTTGGGGCGGCCTTCCTTTTCTTTCCTCCCCTCGCGGGAGGGGGAGAGGCTTCTTCTTCTTCTTCCTCTTCCTCCTCCTCGTCCTCCGAGGTGGAGGGTGCTTTGGGGTCGTCGGGCGATGAATCCGACACCATCGGGCGCCGGGAACTCTTTCAGGTCCCCGTGGCCTTCTCCTTGGCCTTCTTCTCCGGCACCACGTGAGGTGCCAGAACCAGTAGCTTCGCCAAGCGTGCGTCTGCTGGGCCTTCGGGCAAAGGGGCCGGACAGTCAAACTGTCCGGATGTCCTCTTCCAGTACTTTCAAAGGAACAGGAGTTTAGATCCCACATAGAGTCACACTATGAAATTCGGGTGTCCCCTAAGGGACTAAATGTAAGCTTACTTCGGAGGCTTGACATTTGGCGCAGAATCCACGATCCTCGGTGACGGGAGGGGAGACCTCGGAACTCTTGAAAAGCACCTTCCAGGCGTCCTCGTGCTTCGTTTTGAAGAGCCGGGATAGAGTCTAGTGCTGGACAGGGTCGAACTCCCACAAATTGAAGTCCCGTCGTTGACACAGGAGGATCCGGCGGAAGTGCATGACCTGGACTACGTTGACAAGCTTGACCTTCTTGGTCACCAGGTCTCGGACACAGGTTTGGAGTCCGGTCACCTCTTCCTGATTACCCCACGACAGGCCCGTCTCTTTCCAAGATGTGAGCCGGGTGGGGATGCCGGATCGAAATTCGGGGGCTGCTGCCCACTTAGGGTCACGCGGCTCGGTGATGTAGAACCACCCTGATTGCCACCCTTTGATGGTTTCCACGAAGGCACCCTCAAGCCAAGTGACGTTGGTCATCTTGCCCACCATAGCGCCTCCGCACTCTGCTTGTCGGCCTTTCACAACCTTCGGCTTGACGCTGAAGATCTTCAGCCATAGGCCAAAGTGAGGCTGGATGCGGAAGAAGGCCTCGCACACGACGATAAACGCCGAGATATTGAGGATGAAGTTCGGGGCCAGATCATGGAAGTCCAGGCCGTAGTAGAACATGAGCCCCCCGGACGAACGGGTGAAGAGGAAAACCCAGTCCGCGGAGGAAATGGGGAAGAAAAAAAACCCTCTCGTGGGGCCCGGGGGTGGGGATGAGTTGCCCCGCATCAGGAAGCCGGTGCGTGATGTCGTCAGACAGGTACCCGGCCTTCCTCAGTTTCTTGATTTGCCCCTCCGTGACGGAGGAGGCCATCCATCTACCTCCCGCTCCGGACATGGTTGGAGAAGGTTGAGGTGGGAAGTGCAGGCTTGGGCGCTGGAGCTCGAGCGCCCAGGGACGGATAAGCAGAGGAGGAAGAAGGCGTGAATGGAAAGGGCGGATTCTTATCCCCTTATATGGGCGGCCGAAGCTACGAGCCCCCACTGGCCTAGTAAAACTCGCTTATCTCCCAAGCGCCATGGTTAATGGCGCGGTTGGGTTACCCACGCCCGTATTGATGAGAATCCCGGAATAAGGGGACACGATCTCTGCTTTGATAGGACGTGCCAGGGAAACCTCCTCGCTAAACGCGCTGAGGTGGAACAGTAAAACGATTCGAATGAAGGCCTGGCTGTGACTTCATGCTACGGAATACGTCAGCATATCCGATTGATGCAAATATTATTCTCTCTATGATGGAATGTGGAACTTATTTTGCAGAGCCGGACACTATCCTGGTGTTCAACATCTTCTATGAAATATTCGAAGGAGGAACCCGCCTTGCAATGCCGAAGACAACTTGCGCGCCGGACTCGTCGTCATTGAAGCCTGGTTCAGGGGCTACTGAGGGAGTCCTAGATTAGGGGGTGTCCGGATGGCTGGACTAAGACCTTTGGCCGGACTCCAGGACTATGAAGATACAAGATTGAAGACTCCGTCCCGTGTCCGGATGGGACTTTCCTTGGTGTGGAAGGCAAGCTTGGCGATTCGATATGAAGATCTCCTCCCATTGTAACCTACTCTGTGTAACCCTAGCCCTCTCCGGTGTCTATATAAACTGGAGAGTTTTAGTCCATAGGACAAACAACAATCATACCATAGGCTAGCTTCTAGGGTTTAGCCTCTCTGATCTCGTGGTAGATCTACTCTTGTACTACCCATATCATCAACATTAATCAACTAGGAGTAGGGTTTTACCTCCATCGAGAGGGCCCGAACCTGGGTAAAAACAGCGTGTCCCTTGCCTCCTGTTACGATCCGTCTAGATGCACAGTTCGGGACCCCCTACCCGAGATCCGCCGGTTTTGACACCGACACCCTCCGTGATCGATTCTCCCTCCGGCGGAGCGCCAAAAAAGGCCCCAAGATGGGATATCACGGTACAGAAGGTTGCAGCGGTGGAAATAGGGTTTCGTGGTACTCCTGGATGTTTTCAGGGTATATGAGTATATATAGGCGAAGGAAGTCGGTCAGGGGAGCCATGAGGGGCCCACGAGGGTGGGTGGCACGCCTACCCCCCTGGGCGCGCCCTCCTGCCTTGTGGCCGCCTCATTTCTTTCTTGACGTCCACTCCAAGTCTCCTAGATTGCATTTGTTCCAAAAATAACTCTCCTGAAGGTTTCATTCCATTTGGACTCCGTTTGATATTCCTTTTCTGTGAAACACTGAAATAGGCACAAAAATAGCTATTTGGACTGGGCCTCCGGTTAATAGTTTAGTTCCAAAAATAATATAAAAGTGTATAGTAAAGCCCATTGAACATCCAGAACAGGTAATATAATAGCATGGAACAATCAAAAATTATAGATACATTGGAGATGTATCAAGGATTGTGTGTGTGGCGAGGATGGGGGGTACGGCCGTTCAGGCGGGCCATTAATATGGAGTAGTGGGAGAGGAGTGGGCGGCGGTCAAACTGCTGGCTCGCCTCCCGGTGAGCCTGTTCACCGAACTGTTGGCATGCCTATCATCGTTTCACACAGCAACTTGCACGCCTCCCGATGACACTATGCAGCGAGCACGCCTCCTGTTAATTCACACACCTACACACACGCCTCCCGGTTTGCCTGCACAGCGGACTGCTCGCATGCGTCCTGTCAACTCACGCCTGCTCGCACGGCACACGGGACGCATGGTGGTACGTGTATTGTTTTTCTATTTGGATGAACAATGTTGCTGCTTTATTGCTTAACTAAAGCATGACATGTATCCATTGTTGGTCTAACACTCATGGTTCGAATAAATAATCCATTTGGGATATTGGTTCCCAATTATTAATAATCTCTCGTTTGTAAGAAGATAAAGATTACATCAAAACTAGTCTCAAATTTTACAAAAAAGTACAGTGCCACTTTGTATTGGTGTCCATATGATAACACAATAAGTTTCATGAATTTCAAATAAGTTTTGGATGTACTACAATTTCAAAATCAAGGTTCTCAATGTTTGAACTTTCTTGCACGGGGAGTAAACATGCACCCAGTGAGACACATGTGTTTTTGCAATCCATTTAGGTGCACTGTCACATGAGCATGTAGCTCACATCTGGTTTTTGCATGTTATACCCCTACAAAATCAATCAATGTACTAAAATGTCTTAATGATCTCTGTTTTTCTGTTCCAAAATTGAGATGTCCCTCCTTTGGTAACATATGTTCACCGCGGGATAATATAACATGCATCGTAGTTGTGGTGGATTCGTGGTGTGTGTGTGTGTGCGTCTGGGGGTGGCGGGTGGCTCGCAGTACGCTACGAGTCGTGAGCCACCGTGTGGGTTGGCCGTTTTGTGAGGGAGGTGCCACATCAGAGTCGTGAATTCATTATTTAAAATATTACACAACCCTTTCATACATATATACATGTTTTGGCCACATGCAGTCGATGGTTGTCCTACACGACACTCGATACTCGCGAGTGACACTTTCTGTGGGCCCGCGAGGTCATCGTCCATCACTTTGATGAATAGCCGGCAGTGAGACTAATTTGACCAGCAAGGTAGAATCTTTTTTGTTTGTGTTATGGTGGGAGTATATATATAGTACGCGTCGAAGAGGTGGGAGGGGACTAGCATATATATATATATATACATACATATATATATATATATATATACATCTGGGCTATTCTGTTTCGTGAAACAGAATATTATTCTGTTACCCTACTTGAACTGACGAACATGACAGGTTGGACTGACGTAGGTTTTCAACATGAACTGATCTTCCTGCTTCTTCGACGGGCGGAAACGGGTGACTCAACGGGGAGCTTCCGGGGTTTCTCCGGTGTGGTGCTGCTGGCCATTTGTTGCCAGGGGAGACATGTGCGGGGTTCCGCACGTGCGCGCTCAGCTGCTCGTGTTTCCCGATCTCAATTCACCGGAGTTGACGGCTTGGGCATTTGGCGGCGGATGTGTTGCGGGCGTTGGTGTTTACTGTGGTGTTTATAGCGGTCAAATTTACGTCCATTTTGTTGTTTTGTTTGTTATTTGGTGTGAGAATTATCAGTGTGTTAGAGTTTTGCACACATTCTTTCACTTTAATTTTTGATTAGAAGTTTATGTGTTCTTGGTTGTTTTCCATGTCCGCCATGCAAATGCGTTCTTGTTTTTCTGATGTTTTATTTTTGAATTGGCCTTGCAGGGAGGGAGATGTGGAATGTATGAATAGATTTGTGTTGTCAATTTTTTTTCTAAAGTTGTTTCTACGTCGGATTCCCATGTGATTTGGTGGTTGGCAGAGGTGGTTGGTGGATGTGGTGTATGGCGGCTGACTGTAGGCTGTGATTTCTTATAATCTGGTCAAACTGTGTAATTAAGTTACATGTTTTTCATTGTTGTTTTGAATTGCTGCCGTATGTGTAGTTGGACTGCTCCTTGTGAAAATTGTATTTTACTGTGCGTTGACATTGACGGCATACCTCTGCACTTTGAGTATAAAGCCCGAGTCATTTGTCACTTTCATTTCACCAGCTGCCTCAAAAGAAAAGCCAGATGGATCTTGAGCTGGGAGAGGTCACAGAGGAGGGGGATGCCGTTGATGTGAGGGTTGAAATAGTGGAGCAGAGGAGGAGGAGGCGCAGGCGCAGGCAGAGGGCACGACGTGCTGCCGAGGATGAAGTGGAGGCAGAGTTCAATAGATGCCTTGCACGCGAGGTGATTGATACTTGCAACTCCAATGAACTGGAGCTTCTTTTCCCAGAGGGCAGGGGAAGGAACCATATTCAGATCATCAGTTGGGCTGGGGAGAGAGTAGCCACGGTTCCACATCCATCCACCAGGGCCAAATGGCGTCCTTTCTTTGATCGTTATAACTGAAGTACTAAATTTTTATGTTTTTAAGATTGTGTTGTGTGGTATCAGATGTCTTTATCTGAAGTTGAACTATTTTGCGGTCAGATGTATAATAACTGTTTCCCACTAGCTGGCTGCCCACCTGCCTATTTATTATTTTTATAACCTGCGAGTCTCCCTGGCTATAAATTCTATCCATCTACGTGTGGTGTGTGTCTCAGTCTCCCCCTCCTTTTTCTCCTTTCTTCCAGAATCATATCTAGGCCCCCCCCTCTTCTCTCTGTTTGTTTTCTTCCCTATTCCTGTGTTTTCCATGGAGGATTGTTCATGAGGATGTTTGGCAAAGATGGCGCGCATAGCTGACGGCTGTGTGTACGAATCTGGTTTGGAGCTCACCGAGACTCAGCGGCGTAGGCGACTTTCATGTCTGCTGTACAACAATCATGGGTTTTGTGCACCCTATGTTTGTCGTCTGTCGGTTGGGAACTTGAAGGAATCATGGGTATGTGTTTCTTTTCGTTTTGTTTTCTTCTTTTTGTTGGTGTCATTTTGAATCGCATGGACTGAATCTGTAGTTTAGTTTTATCAATAGTTTGTTTATAATTTTTGTTTGGTTTAGTCAGAATTTCAGAGTAGGGATTTGTTTGTGTATTTGTTCATTACTTAACAGTATTTTATCCATTTTTGTATAATCCTTGTTCTGTTTTTGTCAGATGTTTTTACTGTAAGTGTATTGATCTGTGTATTTCCTAAGTTTAGTCATGTCATATGATTAGTTAGTTTGGTGTTTTTGTTTTGGTTCAGATATTTTGTTTTGACTTTGTTATGCAAACCGTTCCTAGACCTGTGTAAAAATTCAGTTATGTCGGGTGTTCACTTTGTTTTCTACTCCCATGCCCATTTGTAGAAAATGTCATCCAGAATCAGGATTGTTGCTCCTAGTTCCGGGATACTGAAGATGGAGACTTCAGAAAAAAATTTGGTATTAGTTGATGGAAGTTGCCTACCACATCGACTTTGATGGTTGCATCAACCTAACTACTGGGTGGAAGGAGTTTTTGGCAGAGTCTGGATTTGAGGATGGTGATGTGGTTATGGTTATGTTCTCCAGGGAAGATGATTCTCTGACGTTCAGAATTTATGTGCTGTAGGTTTTGTTGGAAATATGCCCTAGAGGCAATAATAAAAGTATTATTATTATATTTCCTTGTTCATGATAATTGTCTTTTATTCATGCTATAATTGTATTATCCGGAAATCGTAATACACGTGTGAATACATAGACCACAATACGTCCCTAGTAAGCCTCTAGTTGACTAGCTCGTTGGTCAACAGATAGTCATGGTTTCCTGACTATGGACATTAGATGTTGTTGACAACGGGATCACATCATTAGGAGAATGATGTGATGGACAAGACCCAATCCTAAGCATAGCACAAGATCGTGTAGTTCGTTTTGCTAGAGCTTTTCCAATGTCAAGTATCTCTTAATTAGACCATGAGATCGTGTAACTCCCGGATACCGTAGGAGTGCTTTGGGTGTACCAAACGTCACAACGTAACTGGGTGACTATAAAGGTGCACTACAGGTATCTCCGAAAGTGTCTGTTGGGTTGACACGGATCGAGACTGGGATTTGTCACTCCGTATGACGGAGAGGTATCTCTGGGCCCACTCGGTAATGCATCATCATAATGAGCTCAAAGTGACCAAGTGTTTGGTCACGGGATCATGCATTGCGGTACGAGTAAAGTGACTTGCCAGTAACGAGACTGAACGAGGTATTGGGATACCAACGATCGAGTCTCGGGCTTGTAACGTACCGATTGACAAAAGGAATAGTATACGGGGTTGCTTGAATCCTCGACATCGTGGTTCATCCGATGACATCATCGAGGAGCATGTAGGAGCCAACATAGGTATCTAAATCCCGTTGTTGGTTATTGACCGGAGAGGCATCTCGGTCATGTCTGCGTGTCTCCCGAACCCGTAGGGTCTACACACTTAAGGTTCGGTGACACTAGGGTTATTAGGAAGACTTGCATGTGATTACCGAATGTTGTTCGGAGTCCCGGATGAGATCCCGGACGTCACGAGGAGTTCCGTAATGGTCCGGAGGTAAAGATTTATATATGGGAAGTTGTCATGCGGACACCGGAAAGTTTCGGGGGCATATCGGTATTGTACCGGGGCCACCGGAGGGGTTCCGGGGGTCCACCGGGAGGGGCCACCCCTCTTGGTGGGCCACATGGGCCACGTGGGGCAGGGCACCAGCCCCTGGAGGGCTGGGCGCCCCCCCCTTTGGGCCCATGCGCCTAGGGTTTGGGGGGAACCCTAAGGGGGGCGCACCCCCTTTGCTTGGGGGCAAGTCCCCCCTCCCTGGCCACCGCCCCCCCTCTAGATCCCATCTAGAGGGGCCGGCCCCCCTTGCCCCTTCCCCTATAAATAGATGGGTGAGGGGAGGGCTGCAACACACAACCAAGGCGCAACCCCTCCCCTCCCCAACACCTCTCCTCCTCCGTCACGAGCTTGGCGAAGCCCTGCCGGAGTACTGCTTCTCCACCAACACCACGTCGTCGTGCTGCCGTTGGAGCTGTCTTCCTCAACCTCTCCTTCTTCCTTGCTGGATCAAGATGGAGGAGACGTCGTCCGTTCCGTACGTGTGTTGAACGCGGAGGTGCTGTCCGTTCGGCACTTGGTCATCGGTGATCTGAATCACGTCGAGTACGACTCCATCATCACCGTTCCCTCGAACACTTCCGCACGTGATCTACAAGTGGTATGTAGATGCTAACTCACTCCCTTGACTCGTTGCTTAGATGAACTCATAGATGGATCTTGGTGAAACCGTAGGAAAATTTTTAATTTTCTGCAACGTTACCCAACAGTGGCATCATGAGCTAGGTCTATGCGTAGTTCTCTATTGCACGAGTAGAACACAATTTTGTTGTGGGCGTAGATCTTGTCAACTTGCTTGCTGCTACTAGTCTTATCTTGCTTCAGCGGTATTGTGGGATGAAGCGGCCCGGACCAACCTTACACGTACGCTTACGTGAGACTGGTTCCACCGACTGACATGCACTAGTTGCATAAGGTGGCTGGCGGGTGTCTGTCTCTCCCACTTTAGTTGGAGCGGATTCGATGAAAAGGGTCCTTATGAAGGGTAAATAGAAGTTGACAAAATCACGTTGTGGTTATTTGTAGGTAAGAAAACGTTCTTGCTAGAACCCAATTGCAGCCACGTAAAAGATGCAACAACAATTAGAGGACGTCTAACTTGTTTTTGCAGCAATTGTCATGTGATGTGATATGGCCAGAAGTTGTGATGAATAATGAATGATATATTGTGATGTATGAGATCATGTTCTTGTAATAGGAATCACGACTTGCATGTCGATGAGTATGACAACCGGCGGGAGCCATAGGAGTTGTCTTTATTTTTTGTATGACCTGCGTGTCATTGAAGAACGCCATGTAAATTACTTTACTTTATTGCTAAACGCGTTAGACATAGAAGTAGAAGTAGTCGTTGGCGTGACAACTTCATGAAGACACAATGATGGAGATCATGATGATGGAGATCATGGTGTCATGCCGGTGATGAAGATGATCATGGAGCCCCGAAGATGGAGATCGAAGGAGCTATATGATATTGGCCATATCATGTCACTACTATATAATTGCATGTGATGTTTATTATGTTTTATGCATCTTGTTTACTTAGAACGGCGTTAGTAAAGAAGATGATCCCTTATAATAATTTCAATAAAGTGTTCCCCCTAACTGTGCACTGTTGCTAAAGTTCGTCGTTTCGAAGCACCATGTGATGATCGGGTGTGATAGATCCTTACGTTCACATACAACGGGTGTAAGACAGATTTACACATGCAGAACACTTAGGGTTAACTTGACGAGCCTAGCATGTACAGACATGGCCTCGGAACACAGAGACTGAAAGGTCGAACATGAGTCGTATGGAAGATACGATCAACATGGAGATGTTCACCGACAATGACTATTCCGTCTCACGTGATGATCGGACACGGCCTAGTCGACTCGGATCGTGTAACACTTAGATGACTAGAGGGATGTCTAATCTGAGTGGGAGTTCATTAAAATAATTTGATTAGATGAACCTAATTATCATGAACTTAGTCTAAAACTTTTTGCATAATATGTCTTGTAGATCAAATGGCCAACGCTCATATCAACATGAACTTCAACGCGTTCCTAGAGAAAACCAAGCTGAAAGATGATGGCAGCAACTATACGGACTGGGTCCAGAACCTGAGGATCATCCTCATAGCTGCCAGGAAGCAATATGTCCTAGAAGGACCGCTAGGTGACGCTCCCGTCCCAGAGAACCAAGACATTATGAATGCTTGGCAGTCTCGTGCTGATGATTACTCCCTCGTTCAGTGTGGCATGCTTTACAGCTTAGAACCGGGGCTCCAAAAGCGTTTTGAGCAACACGGAGCATATGAGATGTTCGAGGAGCTGAAACTAGTTTTCCAAGCTCATGCCCGGGTCGAGAGATATGAAGTCTCCAACAAGTTCTATAGTTGTAAGATGGAGGAAAATAGTTCTGTCAGTGAGCATATACTCAAAATGTCTGGGTTGCACAACTGCCTGTCCCAGCTGGACATTAACCTCCCGGATGAGGCGGTCATTGGCAGAATCCTTCAGTCGCTCCCACCAAGCTATAAGAGCTTTGTGATGAACTACAATATGCAGGGGATGGTAAAGACCATTCCTGAAGTATTTTCAATGCTGAAGTCATCAGAGGTTGAAATCAAGAAAGAACATCAAGTGTTGATGGTCAATAAGACCACTAAGTTCAAGAAGGGCAAGGGTAAGAAGAACTTCAAGAAGGACGGCAAAGATGTTGCCGCGCCCGGTAAGCCAGTTGCCGGGAAGAAGTCAAAGAATGGACCCAAGCCTGAGACTGAGTGCTTTTATTGCAAGGGGAAGGGTCACTGGAAGCGGAACTGCCCCAAATACTTAGCGGACAAGAAGGCCGGCAACACTAAAGGTATATTTGATATACATGTAATTGATGTGTACCTTACCAGTACTCGTAGTAACTCCTGGGTATTTGATACCGGTGCCATTGCTCACATTTGTAACTCACAACAGGAGCTGCGGAATAAGCGGAGACTGGCGAAGGACGAGGTGACGATGCGCGTCGGAAATGGTTCCAAGGTCGATGTGATCGCCGTCGGCACGCTACATCTACATTTACCTACGGGATTAGTTTTGAACCTCAATAATTGTTATTTAGTACCAAGTTTGAGCATGAACATTGTATCTGGATCTCGTTTGATACGAGATGGCTACTCATTTAAATCCGAGAATAATGGTTGTTCTATTTATATGAGAGATATGTTTTATGGTCATGCCCCGATGGTCAATGGTTTATTCTTAATGAATCTCGAATGTAATGTTACACATATTCATAGCGTGAATACCAAAAGATGTAAAGTTGATAAAGATAGTCCCACATACTTGTGGCATTGCCGCCTTGGTCACATTGGTGTCAAGCGCATGAAGAAGCTCCATGCTGATGGACTTTTAGAGTCTCTCGATTATGAATCATTTGACACATGCGAACCATGCCTCATGGGCAAAATGACCAAGACCCCGTTCTCCGGAACAATGGAGCGAGCAACCAACTTGTTGGAAATCATACATACCGATGTGTGCGGTCCAATGAGCGTTGAGGCTCGCGGAGGATATCGTTATGTTCTCACTCTCACTGATGACTTGAGTAGATATGGGTATGTCTACTTGATGAAACACAAGTCTGAGACCTTTGAAAAGTTCAAGGAATTTCAGAATGAAGTAGAGAATCAACGTGACCGAAAGATAAAATTCTTACGATCGGATCGTGGAGGAGAATATTTAAGTCACGAATTTGGTACGCACTTAAGAAAATGTGGAATCGTTTCACAACTCATGCCGCCTGGAACACCTCAGCGTAACGGTGTGTCCGAATGTCATAATCGCACTCTATTGGATATGGTGCGATCTATGATGTCTCTTACCGATTTACCGCTATCATTTTGGGGATACGCTCTAGAGACAGGTACATTCACTTTAAATAGGGCACCGTCTAAATCCGTTGAGACGACATCGTATGAATTATGGTTTGGGAAGAAACCTAAGTTGTCGTTTCTAAAAGTTTGGGGATGCGATGCTTATGTCAAGAAACTTCAACCTGAAAAGCTCGAACCCAAGTCGGAAAAATGCGTCTTCATAGGATACCCTAAAGAAACCATTGGGTATACCTTCTACTTAAGATCCGAGGGCAAGATCTTTGTTGCCAAGAACGGATCCTTTCTGGAAAAAGAGTTTCTCTCGAAAGAAGTAAGTGGGAGGAAAGTAGAACTCGACGAAGTACTACCTCTTGAACGGGATAGTAGTGCAGCTCAGGAAAATGTTCCTGTGATGCCTACACCAACTAAAGAGGAAAATAATGATGATGATCAAGGTACTTCGGATCAAGTTGCTACTGAACTTCGTAGGTCCACAAGGACACGTTCCGCACCAGAGTGGTACGGCAACCCTGTCCTGGAAATCATGTTGTTGGACAATGGTGAACCTTCAAACTATGAAGAAGCAATGGCGGGCCTAGATTCCAACAAATGGCTAGAAACAAATGGATCTTTAAGAATAAGACGGACGCGGATGGTAATGTCACCATCTATAAAGCTCGACTTGTCGCTAAGGGTTATCGGCTAGTTCAAGGGATTGACTACGATGAGACTTTCTCTCCCGTAGCGAAGCTTAAGTCCGTCCGAATCATGTTAGCAATTGCCGCATACTATGATTATGAGATATGGCAGATGGACGTCAAAACGGCATTCCTTAACGGGCATCTTAAGGAAGAACTGTATATGATGCAGCCGGAGGGTTTTGTTGATCCTAAGAATGCTAACAAAGTATGCAAGCTCCAGCGATCCATTTATGGGCTGGTGCAAGCATCTCGGAGTTGGAACATTCGCCTTGATGAGATGATCAAAGCGTTTGGATTTATGTAGACTTATGGAGAAGCCTGCGTTTACAAGAAAGTGAGTGGGAGCTCTGTAGCATTTCTCATATTATATGTAGATGACATACTTTTGATGGGAAATGATATAGAACTTTTGGACAGCATTAAGGCCTACTTGAATAAGTGTTTTTCAATGAAGGACCTTGGAGAAGCTGCTTATATATTAGGCATCAAGATCTATAGAGATAGATCGAGACGCCTCATAGGTCTTTCACAAAGCACATACCTTGATAAGATTTTGAAGAAGTTCAAAATGGATCAGTCCAAGAAGGGGTTGTTGCCTGTATTGCAAGGTGTGAGATTGAGCTCGGCTCAATGCCCGACCACGGCAAAAGATAAAGAAGAGATGAGTGTCATCCCCTATGCTTCAGCCATAGGATCTATTATGTATGCCATGTTGTGTACCAGACCTGATGTAAACCTTGCCGTAAGTTTGGTAGGAAGGTACCAAAGTAATCCCGGCAAGGAACACTGGACAGCGGTCAAGAATATCCTGAAGTACCTAAAAAGGACAAAGGACATGTTTCTCGTTTATGGAGGTGACGAAGAGCTCGCCGTAAAGGGTTACGTCGAATCTAGCTTCGACACAGATCTGGATGACTCTAAGTCACAAACTGGATACGTGTATATGTTGAATGGTGGAGCAGTAAGCTGGTGCAGCTGCAAGCAGAGCGTCGTGGCGGGATCTACATGTGAAGCGGAGTACATGGCAGCCTCGGAGGCAGCGCATGAAGCAATTTGGGTGAAGGAGTTCATCACCGACCTAGGAGTCATACCCAATGCGTCGGGGCCGATCAAACTCTTCTGTGACAACACTGGAGCTATTGCCCTTGCCAAGGAGCCCAGGTTTCACAAGAAGACCAGGCACATCAAGCATCGTTTCAACTCCATCCGTGAAAATGTTCAAGATGGAGACATAGATATTTGCAAAGTACATACGGATCTGAATGTAGTAGATCCATTGACTAAACCTCTCTCGCGAGCAAAACATGATCAACACCAGAACTCTATGGGCGTTCGATTCATCACAACGTAACTAGATTATTGACTCTAGTGCAAGTGGGAGACTGTTGGAAATATGCCCTAGAGGCAATAATAAAAGCATTATTATTATATTTCCTTGTTCATGATAATTGTCTTTTATTCATGCTATAATTGTATTATCCGGAAATCGTAATACACGTCTGAATACATAGACCACAATACGTCCCTAGTAAGCCTCTAGTTGACTAGCTCGTTGGTCAACAGATAGTCATGGTTTCCTGACTATGGACTTTAGATGTTGTTGACAACGGGATCACATCATTATACCGTAGGAGTGCTTTGGGTGTACCAAACGTCACAACGTAACTGGGTGACTATAAAGGTGCACTACAGGTATCTCCGAAAGTGTCTGTTGGGTTGACACGGATCGAGACTGGGATTTGTCACTCCGTATGACGGAGAGGTATCTCTGGGCCCACTCGGTAATGCATCATCATAATGAGCTCAAAGTGACCAAGTGTTTGGTCACGTGATCATGCATTGCGGTACGAGTAAAATGACTTGCCGGTAACAAGACTGAACGAGGTATTGGGATACCGACGATCGAATCTCGGGCTTGTAACGTACCGATTGAAAAAAGGAATAGTATACGGGGTTGCTTGAATCCTCGACATCGTGGTTCATCCGATGACATCATCGAGGAGCATGTGGGAGCCAACATCGGTATCTAGATCCCGCTGTTGGTTATTGACGGGAGAGCCGTCTCGGTCATGGCTGCGTGTCTCCCGAACCCGTAGGGTCTACACACTTATGGTTCGGTGACGCTAGGGTTATTGGGAAGACTTGCATGTGATTACCGAATGTTGTTCGGAGTCCCGGATGAGATCCCGGATGTCACGAGGAGTTCCGGAATGGTCCGGAGGTAAAGATTTATATATGGGAAGTTGTCATGCGGACACCGGAAAGTTTCGGGGGCATATCGGTATTGTACCGGGGCCACCGGAGGGGTTCCGGGGGTCCACCGGGAGGGTCCACCCCTCTTGGTGGGCCACATGGGCCGCGTGGGGAAGGGCACCAGCCCCTGGAGGGCTGGGCACGCCCCCCCTTTGGGCCCATGCGCCTAGGGTTTGGGGGGAACCCTAAGGGGGGCGCACCCCCTTTGCTTGGGGGCAAGTCCCCCCTCCCTGGCCGCCGCCCCCCCTCTAGATCCCATCTAAAGGGGCCGGCCCCCCTTGCCCCTTCCCCTATAAATAGAGGGGTGAGGGGAGGGCTGCAACACACAACCAAGGCGCATCCGCTCCCCTCCCCAACACCTCTCCTCCTCCATCATGAGCTTGGCGAAGCCCTGGCGAAGCCCTGCCGGAGTACTGCTTCTCCACCAACACCACGCCGTCGTGCTGCCGTTGGAGCTGTCTTCCTCAACCTCTCCTTCTTCCTTGCTGGATCAAGACGGAGGAGACGTCGTCCGTTCCATACGTGTGTTGAAGGCGGAGGTGCTGTCCGTTTGGCACTTGGTCATCGGTGATCTGAATCACGTCGAGTACGACTCCATCATCACCGTTCCCTCGAACGCTTCCGCACGCGATCTACAAGTGGTATGTAGATGCAAACTTACTCCCTTGACTCGTTGCTTAGATGAACTCATAGATGGATCTTGGTGAAACCGTAGGAAATATTTTAATTTTCTGCAACGTTACCCAACAGGTTTAAATGTGGCAAATGACGCTGGTTGTCAGATTTGTGTGCGTTTGACTATGTTGCAGTAATTTTTTTAAACGATGTATGTGAGATGGTTGAATTCTATGTTATTACGAGATGGTTTGGATTATTTTTTTTCGTATGTTATTGTATGCGGTATTTTTTTATGTAATGCCTCATGTTTTGGCTAAAGCAAATCGGGACCCCCTACCCGAGATCCGCCGGTTTTGACACCGACAAGGGGGGAGGGACCCCTCACCCCCATCCCGGCGAGGACGAGCCAGGAACGAGCTATAGCAGGCGATGATGCGACATGCCGCGGCGTCGCATGCAGAGGCGAGTCCGTCACATGACTTGCCCCATTATCTATCTTAGGGGGGTGTGGCTGCGTGGGGTTGGGAAACAGAATAACCGCACTGCGCGAGTCCGAGCTGGGGGGGGGGGAGGGGGGTCGGGACCCCCTCCCCCATCTCGGCAAGGCCGAGCCAGGAACGACTCGTAGCAGGCAACGA
>NC_057795.1:204430500-204482708 GCF_018294505.1 Triticum aestivum
AATAACCGCACTGCACCAAGAGGCATAGTTGTACTGACACATCTTCCTTGTATGGACTTTCCCCCATTATTTATCTTAGGGGGGGTGTGGGTGCGTGGGGGTGGGAAACAGAAAAACCGCACTGCGCCTGTCAAACAAGCGCACTGTCGCGTTAGCTCGAGGCCGAGCCGGGGGGGAGGGGGGTCGGGACCCCCCCTCCCCCATCCCGGCAAGGCCGAGGCAGGAACGAGCCGTAGAAGGCGACGATGCGGCGTGCCGTGATACGTCTCCAACGTATCTATAATTTTTGATTGCTCCATGCTACTTTATCTACTGTTTTGGACTATATTGGGCTTTATTTTCCACTTTTATATTACTTTTGGGACTAACCTATTAACCGGAGGCCCAGCCCAGAATTGCTATTTTTTTGCCTTTTTCAGCATTTCGAAGAGACAGAATATCAAACAGAGTCCAAACGGAATGAAACCTTCGGGATCGTGATTTTCCAACCGAACGTGATCCAGGAGACTTGGACCCTACTCCAAGAAGTGTCTGAGGAGGTCACGAGGGTGGAGGGCGCCCCCCCTGGGCGCACGCCCCTACCTCAAGGGCCCCTCGGAGCTCCACCGATGTACTCCTTCCTCCCATATATACCTACGTATCCCCGAACGATCAGAACAGGAGCCAAAAACCTAATTCCACCGTCGCAACCTTCTGTATCCACGAGATCCCATCTTGGGGCCTGTTCCGGAGCTCCGCCGGAGGCGAAATCCACCATGGAGGGCTTCTACATCATCACCATAGCCCCTCCAATGAAGTGTGAGTAGTTTACTTCAGACCTTTGGGTCCATAGCTAGTAGCTATATGGCTTCTTCTCTCTTTTTGGATCTCAATACAATGTTCTCTCTCGTGGAGATCTATTCGATGTAATCTTCTTTTTGCGGTGTGTTTGTTGAGACCGATGAATTGTGGGTTTATGATCCAGTATTATCTATGGAAAATATTTGATTCTTCTCTGAATTCTTTTATGTATGATTGAGTTATCTTTGCAAGTCTCTTCGAATTATCCTTTTTGGTTTGGCCAACTAGATTGGTAGTTCTTGCAATGGGAGAAGTGCTTAGCTTTGGGTTCAATCTTGCGGTGTCCTTACTCAGTGACAGAAAGAGTTGCAAGGCACGTATTGTATTGTTGCCATCGAGGATAACAAGATGGGTTTTTTTAATCATATTGCATGAATTTATCCCTCTACATCATGTCATCTTGCTTACGGCGTTACTCTGTTTTTACTTAACACTCTAGATGCATGCTGGATAGCGGTCGATGAGTGGAGTAATAGTAGTAGATGCAGAATCGTTTCGATCTACTTGTTTTGGACGTGATGCATATATACATGATCATTGCCTAGATATACTCATAACTGTGCTCAATTCTGTCAATTGCTCAACAGTAATTTGTTCACCCACCGTAGAATACTTATGCTCTTGAGAGAAGCCACTAGTGAAACCTATGGCCCCCGGGTCTATTCTAATCATATCAATCTATATCACTTTGTTTACTTGTTTTGTTTTTACTTTGCCTTTACTTTTTACTTTGCATCTATCTATCAAAAATACCAAAAATATTATCTCTATCAGATCTCACTCTCGTAAGTGACCGTGAAGGGATTGACAACCCCTAAGCGTTGGTTGCGAGTTTCTATCGTTTTGTGTAGGTACAAGGGACTTGTGCGTGGTCTCCTACTGGATTGATACCTTGGTTCTCAAAACTGAGGGATATACTTACGCTACTTTGCTGCATCATCCTCTCCTCTTCGGGGAAATCCAACGCAGTGCTCAAGAGGTAGCAAGAAGAATTTCTGGCGCCGTTGCCGGGGAGGCTCACGCAAGCAAGTCAACAATACCAAGTACCCATCGCAATCCGTATCTCTCGCATTACATTATTTGCCATTTGCCTCTAGTTTTCCTCTCCCCCACTTCACCCTTGCCATTTTATTTGCCCTCTCTTTCCCAATCTCCTCCTCTATTTCCCGTTTGCCTTCTTCCCTTTGCCTTTCTGTTTGCTTGTGTGCTAGCTTGTTTGCTTGCTTGTCGTCATGTCTAATTCTTTATCCGCTCCTAAGTCTCCCGAGTTTGAAGTTCTTCACTTCAAGCAAAGGCAAGGAGAAAACTTAAAAGACGCTTGGTATAGGATGATGGAATCTTATCATAAGTGCACCCTAGAGGTGAACTTTAGAATTCTTCTTCGCAATTTTTATGTTGGGTTAAATATGACACATAGACAACTCTTGGATTGCATTGCCAAGGGAAATTTCATTGAGATTGATCCCAGTATTGCGCATGAAATTATAGAGGGAATAGTGGGAATACTACCCCAAAAGGGAGCATCTCATCCTACCCAGGAAGAAACCCAAGTTTTTGAGAAAATTTGTGAAGTAACAAAATTTTTACAAAAATATCTTGAGCCTCTTAAAAGTGTTAGCGGGAATCTTCACCGCATGAATATGTTGATTACTCTTTGTAATAAGAGGTTGGATTCTTTAGATCTAAAAATTTCCGAATATGAAGGGAAGCGGAAAGAACCTCCCGGATTCGAGCATGACTCCACTAAAAAAATGAAAAGCAAAGATGGCAATACCTAGATCTATCCTTGCTTTTATGCCTAGCTAGGGGCGTTAAACGATAGCGCTTGTTGGGAGGCAACCCAATTTTATTTTGTGTTTTTTGTTTTTGCTTCTGTTTAAGAATAAATAATCCATCTACCTTCTGTTTGGATGTGGTTTTATGTTTTAATTAGTGTTTGTGTCAAGTAGGACCTATAGGATAACCTACGATGATAGTTGATTTGATTCTGCTGAAAAACAGAAACTTTGCGCGCACTAGTTTAGTTATCATAAATCACAGGAACGTGCTTTTGCGTTGATTAGTTTTGCTGCGGATCAATAAACGAAATGTCCAGGACTTCCTATTTTGGTAGAGTTTTTAGAGTTCCAGAAGTTTGCGTTAGTTACAGATTGCTACAGACTGTTCTGTTTTTGACAGATTCTGTTTTTCGTGTGTTGTTTGCTTATTTTGATGAATCTATGGCTAGTAAATTAGTTTATAATCCATAGATAAGTTGGAATACAGCAGGTTTAACACCAATATAAATAAAGAATAAGTTCATTACAGTACCTTGAAGTAGTCTTTTGTTTTCTTTCTTTAACGGAGCTCACGAGATTTCTGTTGAGTTTTGTGTTGTGAAGTTTTCAAGTTTTGGGTGAATTCTTTTGATGGATTATGGAACAAGGAGTGGCAAGAGACTAAACTTGGGGATGCCCATGGCACCCCCAATATAATCCAAGGACACCAAAAATTCAAAGCTTGGGGATGCCCCGGAAGGCATCCCCTCTTTCGTCCACTTCCATCGGTAATTTACTTGAAGCTATATTTTTATTCACCAACATGATATGTGTTTTGCTTGGAGCGTCTTGTATTATTTGTGTCTTTGCTTGTTAGTCTACCACAATCATCCTTGCTGTACACATCTTTTGAGAGAACCATACATGAATTGGAGTTTGTTAGAATACTCTATGTGCTTCGCTTATATCTTTTGAGCGTGATAATTTTTGCTCTAGTGCTTCACTTAGATCTTTTAGAGCACGATGGTGGATTTGTTTTAAAGAAACTATTGATATCTAATGATTCACTTAGATTATTTGGAGAGTCTTTAATAGCATGGTAATTTTCTTAATGTTAATATACTTGGTGTTCAAGATATGTGAAACTTTCTTTTGAGTGAATTGAATACTAAGATAAGTTTGATGCTTGATAATTGTTTTGAGATATGGAGGGAATAATATCAAAGTCGTGCTCGTTGGGTGATTATGAATTTGAGAAATACTTGTGTTGAAGTTTGCAAGTCCCGTAGCATGCACGTATGGTTAAAGTTGTGTAATAAATTTGAAGCATGAAGTGTACCTGGCTTGTGCATCCTTATGAGTGGCGGTCGGGGACGAGCAATGGTCTTTTCCTACCAATCTATCCCCCTAGGAGCATGCGCGTAGTACTTGAATTTTTGATGACTTCTAAATTTTTGCAATAAGTATATGAGTTCTTTTGACTAATGTTGAGTCCATGGATTATACGCACTCTCACCTTTCCGCCTTTGCTAGCCTCTTCGGTACCGTGCATTGCCCTTTCTCACCTTGAGAGTTGGCGCAAACTTCGCCGGTGCATCCAAACCCCGTGATACGATATACTCTATCACACATAAACCTCCTTATATCTTCCTCAAAACAGCCACCATACCTACCTATCATGGCATTTCCATAGCCATTCCGAGATATATTGCCATGCAACTTCCACCATCATCATCATGACATACATTACTTTTGTCATATTGCCATTGCATGATCTTGTAGTTGACATCGTATTTGTGGCAAAGCCACCATGCATTATTTTCCATACATGTCACTCTTGATTCATTGCACCATCCCGGTACACCGCCAGAGGCATTCATATAGAGTCATATCTTGTTCTAAGTTTCGAGTTGTAATCCTTGTGTTGTAATCAATAGAAGTGTGATGATCATCATTATTAGAGCATTGCCCAAATAAAAAAAGAGAAAGGCCAAAAGGAAAAAAAAGGAAGGCCCAAAAAAAAGAAAAAAGAAGAAGAAAAAAAGGGCAATGCTACTATCTCCTTTTCCACACTTGTGCTTCAAAGTAGCACCTTGTTCTTCATGTAGTGAGTCTCATATGTTGTGCTTCAAAGTAGCACCTTGTTCCTCATGCAGTGAGTCTCATAAGTTGTCTTTTTATACTAGTGGGAATTTTTCATTACAGAACTTGGCTTGTATATTCCTACAATGGGCTTCCTCAAATGCCCTAGGTCTTTGTGAGCAAGCGAGTTGGATGCACACCCACTAGTTTTCTTTTGTTGAGCATTCATAGCTCTAGTGCATCTGTTGCATGGAAATCCCTACTCCTCATGTTGACATCAATTGATGGGCATCTCCATAGCCCATTGATTAGCCTCGTCAATATGAGACTTTCTCCTTTTTGGTCTTCTCCTCACAATCCCCATCATCATATTCTATTCCACCCATAGTGCTATATCCATGGCTCACGCTCATGTATTGCATGAAGGTTGAAAAAGTTTGAGATTATTTAAGTATGAAACAATTGCTTGGCTTGTCATCGGGGGTATAGAAGTTGGGAACATCTTTGTGTGACTAAAATGAAGCATAGCCTAACTATATGATTTTGTAGGGATGAACTTTCTTTTGCCATGTTATTTTGAGAAGACATGATTGCTTTGATTAGTATGCTTGAAGTATTATTATTTTTGTGTCAATATGAACTTTTTTCTTGAATCTTTCGGATCTGAATATTCATATCACAATTAAGAAGATTTACATTGAAATTATGCCAAAGTATCACTCCACATCAAAAAATCTTTTTTTATCATTTACCTACTCGAGGATGAGCAGGAATTAAGCTTGGGGATGCCTGATACATCTCCAACGTATCTATAATTTTTGATTGCTCCATGCTACTTTATCTACTATTTTGGACTATATTGGGCTTTATTTTCCACTATTATATTACTTTTGGGACTAACCTATTAACCAGAGGCCCAACCCAGAATTGCTGTTTTTTTTGCCTTTTTCAGTATTTTGAAGAAACAGAATATCAAACAAAGTCCAAACGGAATGAAACTTTCGGGATCGTGATTTGCCAACCGAACATGATCCAGGAGACTTGGACCCTACTCCAAGAAGTGTCCGAGGAGGTCACGAGGGTGGAGGGCGCACCCCCCTGGGCGGGCCCCCTACCTCATGGGCCCCTCGGAGCTCCACCGACGTACTCCTTGCTCCTATATATACCTACGTATCCCCGAACGATAAGAACAAGAGCCGAAAACCTAATTCCACCGCCGCAACCTTCTATATCCATGAGATCCCGTCTTGGGGCCTGTTCTGGAGCTCCGCCAGAGGGGGCATCCACCAAAGAGAGCTTCTACATCATCACCATAGCCCCTCCGATGAAGTGTGAGTAGTTTACTTCAGACCTTCGGGTCCATAGCTAGTAGCTAGATGGCTTCTTCTCTCTTTTTGGATCTCAATACAATGTTCTCCCCCTCTCTCGTGGAGATCTATTCGATGTAATATTCTTTTTGCGGTGTGTTTGTTGAGACCAATGAATTGTGGGTTTATGATCCAGTATTATCTATGGAAAATATTTGATTCTTCTCTTAATTCTTTTATGTATGATTGAGTTATCTTTGCAAGTCTCTTCGAATTATCCTTTTTGGTTTGGCCAACTAGATTGGTAGTTCTTGCAATGGGAGAAGTGCTTAGCTTTGGGTTCAATCTTGCGGTGTCCTTACTCAGTGACAGAAAGAGTTGCAAGGCACGTATTGTATTGTTGCCATCGAGGATAACAAGATGGGGTTTTTATCATATTGCATGAATTTATCCCTCTACATCATGTCATCTTGCTTACGCCGTTACTCTGTTTTTAATTAATACTCTAGATGCATGCTGGATAGCGGTCGATGAGTGGAGTAATAGTAGTAGATGCAGAATCGTTTCGATCTACTTGTTTTGGACGTGATGCATATATACATGATCATTCCTAGATATACTCATAACTATGCTCAATTCTGTCAATTGCTCAACAGTAATTTGTTCACCCACCGTAGAATACTTATGCTCTTGAGAGAAGCCACTAGTGAAACCTATGGCCCCCGGGTCTATTCTCATCATATCAATCTATATCACTTTATTTACTTGCTTTGTTTTTACTTTGCCTTTACTTTTTACTTTGCATCTATCTATAAAAAATACCAAAAATATTATCTCTATCAGATCTCACTCTCGTAAGTGACCGTGAAGGGATTGACACCCCCTAAGCGTTGGTTGCGAGTTGCTACCGTTTTGTGTAGGTACGAGGGACTTGTGCGTGGTCTCCTACTGGATTGATACCTTGGTTCTCAAAAACTGAGGGAAATACTTACACTACTTTGCTGCATCATCCTCTCCTCTTCGGGGAAATCCAATGCAGTGCTGAAGAGGTAGCATGCCGTGGCGTCGCATGCGGAGGCGAGTCCGTAACATGACTTGCCCACATTATTTTATCTTTTTTAGGGGAAAAACCAGCACCGGTATGAAGTATTACTTTCATTTGTACTTTTTTGATAATTTTTATTGTATTGATGTGTGTTATTATTTGTACTTTAGCCGTTTGTTTTCTCCCTCTATATTATTTTTTATTGCATTTAATTTTTGCTGTTATGTTTTGTAACTGCCCACAGATAGTGGGCTTTGCCACGATTGTGGGCTTTGGCCGTCAGATTTCTCCCACTCACATTTAACCTCTGCTCTCCTCCATTCCGCTCCCCTCCTCTCCACAAATCGATTCCTTCTTTGTTCCCCTCCTCTCCTCTTCTTGCCTAGAAGTTGCTTCTCTTGTTTCGCTACGGGAGCGTCGGCCGGCGGGTTGAACTCCAAGGGTGAAGTTCTCTGTGCTCTATTTGCTCTGCCATTGACTCCCCTTCCTTGCCCTTATGTACAGATTTTTGTTGTATTTCTAAGTTATTGCTCTCGTGTTGTCTCAGGGTGGGTTCGCTAGGGTTCCTTTGCTCTTGAATGAACGGTTCGCGTCAGTGATACTGGATTCGGAGGTAGATTTTGTGTTTGCTTGTAAGAGTTTTGCTTTGTATGCCGTGCTTCGTTTGTGAAATAGGTAAGAGCCCTAATTTTTGTTCATGTGTGTTGCATATCTGGTTCGGCAGATTTTAGGTCTGTAGATCTCAATGGGTACATCATCTAGTCCAGACAAGTTGAATGCAACTAATTTTTCCTGCAATTCTGATAATCTTTTATCAGATCTGGTGCTTAATAGGTTTTTATTATATAGGTGTTGCCGTATGGACTTTACAAGTTGTATGGATTTTGATTATTGTTAATTTTTGCCCTACAATGTGTGGTGTTTCTAGTTTTTAGGTTTCTATGTACTGCGGACAGTTTGTAGTACTGATCAGCATGTCTAGTTTGAATTGTTGTCCTGGCATTTGAATAGATTCTATCAGTCTGAGAAGAACTACTATGATGTTGAAAGTGTTGTCATTTTGAAGTTTGGTGTGCCAGTGGTGGGGTGATATTGTTTTGTTGGGTGTACTTGTAGTGTTCATATAGTTGAACTGATTGCTTGTTCATGTACTTCTTTTTTTTACCTTTTTGCTGATTATGATGTTGTTGCAGATGTTGGAGTGCCGGTGCCTCCTGATTCTGACATATCAGAACACTTTCAAGATCTTGTGAATGTTATTTTTGAGATACCAAATCCTCTAGAAGAACTTGCGAGTGTTGCTGGTGTTTACCTTTTATTTGCTTTTATTAACATCCTTGCATACATAAATTTGTTTAGTTACATCAGTATTTTCTGTTGTTTATGTTTGACGATACGTTCCTTGTTTTACTTGTCTCTGCAATGTTAATTGTTTTTAATTGTATATGTGTGTGCTTCTGTTTTTTGATTTATGCAGTTAATGATAGTCATGGTGCTGCTGAGGACATTACGGATGTTCTGAAAGATATTAATGATATTCATGGGAGCTTGCAGTTGTCAGTTACTCAGTCACAAAGCGTTGATGGAACTGAGCCTGTTACTCAGGCTGAGGATGTTCCTATGCAGCTATAGTTGGAGTACGAAAGGAAAAGAAAGAAGAAGTCTGAGTTTCTAAGGAAAAAGGAGTTGGAACGGCGAAAAGAGGCTGCTTGCATGCAATGAAGTGCTGAGGATGTTGCTCAAGTTGCTCAAGGTGGAGATGATGAAGGTGGTGATGCAACCATTGCAACTGGTGGTGCTGGATCTCATGGAACTGACAGGCCTGTGAAGACAATTTTGTTGCAGACTCACTTGACCCAAGTGTTTCCTCATGATGCAGTTAAGGAAAAGAAAGCTATTTTGAAGAGGAAGATGGCATATCCAAATGCTGATGGCGGACAGAGGCGTAGCCCCCTGTAGGACCTTGAAGTATGTCTAGAGGGGGGGGGGGTGATTAGACTACTTGACCAAAATAAAAACTTAACCTTTTCCCAATTTTATAGTTTGGCAGATTTTAGCTATTTTAGGACAAGTCAAGCAATCATCACACAATTCAAGCAAGCATGCAAAGAGTGTATAGGCAGCGGAAATTAAAGCATGCAACTTGCAAGAAAGTAAAGGGAAGGGTTTGGAGGATTAAAACGCAATTGGAGAATCGGATGTTTTTGACGTGGTCCCGATAGGTGGTGCTGTCGTACATCCACGTTGATGGAGACTTCAACCCACGCAGGGTAATGGCTGCGCGAGTCCACGAAGGGCTCCACCCACGAAGGGTCCACGAAGAAGCAACCTTGTCTATCCCACCATGGTCGTCGCCCATGAAGGGCTTGCCTCACTAGCGGTAGATCTTCACGAAGTAAGCGATCTCCTTGCCCTTACAAACTCCTTGGTTCAACTCCACAATCTTGTCGGAGGCTCCCAAGTGACACCTAGCCAATCTAGGAGACACCACTCTCCAAGAAGTAGCAAATGGTGCGTTGATGATGAACTCCTTGCTCTTGTGCTTCAAATGATAGTCTCCCCAACACTCAACTCTCTCTCATAGGATTTGGATCTGGTGGAAAGAGGATTTGAGTGGAAAGCAACTTGGGGAAGGCTAGAGATCAAGATTCATATGATAGGAATGGAATATCTTGGACTCAACACATGAGTAGGTGGTTCTCTCTCAGAAATGGTAAGTTGGAAGTGTAGGTTCGTTCTGATGGCTCTCTCCACGAATGAAGAGGAGGTGGAGGGGTATATATAGCCTCCACACAAAATCTAACCGTTACACACAATTTACCAAACTCGGTGGGACCGAATCGTTAAACTTGGTCGGACCGATTTAGTAAACCTAGTGACCGTTAGTGATTTTCGGTGGGAGTGACATGCATCTCGATGAGGCCGATTCGGTTAGGGTTAGGGCATAACGTAATCTCGGTGAGACCGATTACACAAACTCGGTGAGACCGAGTTGGTAATAAGCTTTCCAGAGAGTTGGTCAGGCAAACTCGGTGGGACCGATTTGCTCTTTTCGATGAGACCGAAATGTTACAAAAAGGAAACATAGAGTTTACATTGCAATCTCGGTGGGACCGATCGCTCACTTCGGTTAGACCGAATCGTTACGAAGGGAAACAGAGAGATTGCAACCCCATCTCGGTGAGATTGAGATCCCTATCGGTAAGACCGATTTGCTTAGGGTTTGTGGTAGTGGCTATGACTTTTGGAATCGGTGGCGCCGGATAGAAAGAATCGGTGTGACCGATTTTGGCTTTAGGTTTAGGTCATTTGTGGATGTGGGAAAGTAGTTGAGGATTTTGGAGCATATCACTAAGCACATGAAGCAAGAGGCTCATTAAGCAACACCTCATCCCTTCTTGATAGTATTGGCTTTTCCTATAGACTCAATGTGATCTTGGATCACTAAAATGTAAAATGAAGAGTCTTGAGCTTTTGAGCTTGAGCCAATCCTTTGTCCTTAGTATTTTGAGGGATCCACTTTCATCATCCATGCCATGTCATTCATTGAGCTTTCCTGAAATAATAGTCTTGGAATAGCATTAGCTCAATGATCTATATGTTGTTATGAATTACCAAAACCACCTAGGGATAGTTGCATTTTCAATCTCCCCCTTTTTGGTAATTGATGACAACATATAGAACAAAGCTTCAACAAATGATAATAAATTTAAATAACATCGTCGCTTTGAGAAGTATGTGATAAGCAAGAGCTCCCCCTAAATTTGTGCATAGTTTTAGATTTGCTTTGGACTGCAAATGCACAATGAATTAGGCTCATGGGTTACTCTTCCATGTCACATACATCTTGGTGGAGCGCTCAAAATAATAAAAAATGAACACATGCACTCATCACCAAGCATAGTGAGTGATCACATAAGATAGATATGATAATATCAAGCATGCATAAGTGTAGCTTATGATCAAACACATGATCATCAATGTCTCACAAGCATAGTATCTCAACCAAAAGCAAACAAAGATTGAAAAACACCAAATAAAGCAAGAGAGAACAAAAGCAACACACTCTCTCTCGAAGGCTATGATCTATACATTTTTATCCCCCTTTGGCAACAAGTTATTAAAAAGTTCATAGAAAATGCATAGTGCTAGATCGACTCTCAGGCTTGATCTTCTGGTGGTGGTGTCCTGATAACTCCAAGGACGAAGGCTTCAGTTGATGTAGAGGGTGCTGGAGTTGATGCTGAAGCTGGTTGCACTGGAGCTGAAGGGGCAGTAGCTGGTGCTGAAGATGTTGCTCTAGTGTCTGTCACTGGCACTGCAACTGACCTCTGGGCTCTGGGCACTCTGGCAAACACATTGGTAGTAGTCTTGCCCTTCCTCTCCTGCATGTCATCCTGCAGCTGCTCCACAACTGACTGAATCTCAGTTACCTTGACATCTAGATCATAGAATTTTTGTTCCATGATTCTTTCCAGGCTCTCCTGGTTTTGAGTTAGGGTGGCCAACCCCTTCTCAATCCTCAGAGATGATGCTATCAAGTAACCAAGCTGCTCCTGTTTGGTTTTCAAGAAATATTCAGATGCCTCCTCTTGAGTTGGCATCTTGGCAGCCTTCTCCCTCTTTGCCTTCTCCTTCTTCTCCTGAGCTTGAACTGATTGTGGATCATCTTCATTCATGACAACCTCATTGTCCTCAAAGTATGGATAAAGTGGAAAGTGTTCCTTATCCAACTGATATTTTCCTGTGCCCATTTTTGAGTTTATCAATTCTTGACTCTGAGGTGCATATCCACAGCTCCTCTTCTGATCTGCTGCAGTCCTCTTGATTGTTTCAATGATCAGGCTCATGACTTTGAACTTCTGTGGCACATCAAACACGTGCAACATGTTGATGGCATGCCCTCTGATCATGTTATGGTCACCAGACTTGGGCAACAAAGTGTGCCTTAGAATCCAATTTATGGTTGGCAACCATGACAGTAGAAAGTGAACTGATCCAAATTTGTGAGTCTCTAATGCCTTGTCTGGAATTTCCTTGTACATGTGAGCCATTGAATTGTGACCCAACTTCTTCTTTGCATAAATGTCTAGGTCATCCTCATTCTCCTTGGGGGCATTGATCAGACTTTCCCATTCTTCAATAGTGGATTGGTACCTTGTACCTCCAGACATCCAAACTATTCTTCCATCTGGGTAAAAGTGTGCTGTGGAGTAGAACTGCATGATAAGCTCATCATTCCAGTTGGTGAACTTCTGTCCAACAAAATCTGCAACTCCACAAGCAACAAAGTTGTCTTGCACTCCAGGATAGTGCTGTTCATTTTCCTTGATGAATTTCCAGTCAACCCACCTCATGTCACAGACTATGGGCTTCTTGTCCAATAGAATTGTTTCATAGAAGTCCTGCTGTTCCTTTGTGTGGAACCTGTAGTCAACAGCAGTTCTTCTTCTTGAAGCATATGGATCTTCCATTCTCCATAGTCTCAGCCCTGAATCCTTCCTGATTCTCATGTCCTCAGCCACAGGATGGGCATCATTGTGGTCTGGTATCTTGGGCTTGAGCTTTCTTAGAACCTGTCCTTCTTCTTCTGAATCTTCAGCAACATTGGGCACTGGGGCCTTGTTCTTCTCAGCAGCTGGAATACTCCTAGTATTCCTCTTTGGTGCAGACTTGGCCTTGGGGGAAGCTTTGGGTGCTTCCTTGGGCTTAGATGTTGCAGCCCCTGATCTGATTGCATCTCCCATAGGCTTTGGTGCCTTTGGTGCTGGTGCAGCAAGCTCTTCCTCTTCCATCATGGAAGGTTGCCCTACAACTCTGGCCATGGTCTTCTTGACCCTTTCCTTCCTCTTCTTGCTTTCATCAGCTGGCTCTTTGGGATCATGATTTTCAGGCAGTTGAGTGAATGCTCTGGCCTTGGGCATAGGTTGCCTTCTTGCAGGCCTTTTAATCTTCATGCCTGGCTTTATATCTTTTGCTGAGCCATATTCCTTCTTGAGCACCACTTTCTTGGAAGTAGCCTCATCTTCTTTAGCTTTGTAATCTTCATCCTCTGAATTTGAAGTTCTTTTCCTCCTTTGTCTAGTAGCAGCCTTGGGCAGGTTGCTAGGAGTGCTTCTGCTTCCTTTATCTGAAGTACTGGAGGGACTAGTGCCCTCACTCAAGTCCATCTGCTCTTCTGACCTGTTCTGGCTGTCACTTTGATCAGGCATACTGCAAAAGCTGACTGCTAACCCTATGAAGAGTTATAGATGAGATAGAAAAGATGAGCATCACAAAATGCAGAGGTTTTTGCAAAAGAATGACTCAAAAGTTCAGTCTTAGTTTTCCACAGAAAGCATTTCGGATCCACCAATTTTCAAACTCGGTGATACCGAAGCAGTTTTGGAACCTAAACTGATGATCTCGGTTGGACCGAGTTTCAGTTCGATGGTACCGAGACTGCTAGGGTTTCACAGAATCCTCAAAGCGGTTGCACCGATTAGTAATTCTCGGTCAGATCGAGAGTCACTAGTGCAATGGCATAAGCCAAATTGGTGAGACCAAGTTCTTCAACTCGGTGAGTCCGAGATGGTTTCGGCGGAAACCTAACCCTAAAAATTCGAATCACATCTAATCTATGAACTACTTTGGCTAGATAGAAGAGTTTCAATCGTAGCAAGAATCAATATGAAAACAATGTGCCAGGAATCAGACGTGGATAGCACAAAGATTAAGTCCATACCCTAACTTGGTGGTGGACTTGCTACGGCGGCAACGGCGGGGTCCAAATCCGTTGACGGCGGCGGAGACCAGCGACAGGAGGCTGCTGGTGACGAGGAGACGATCCGGAGACCACGATGGCAGAGCGAGCTGTTGCGCGGGCGAAGGGTTTTGGAGAAATTTCCAAAATTTTGCCCGTGGCTATATATAGCCCGACCCTGTCGATGTGACCGAGTGGAACAACTCGGTGGCACCGAGATGCATAACTGTGTTCAGTTACAGCAAATCAGTGAGACCGAAAAGTTCAAATCGGTTGCACCAAGATTGAAAACTTAGATCAACTTGATGATCTCGGTAGGACCGAAATGGAAGGATCGGTCGGACCGAGAATCACTAAGAGGTTTTGGAAGTTTAAGTCTATGACGAATCGGGGACTCTGAGTGCTCCTCACACAGAGTGGTTCAAATCTGACTCGATCAAATTTTGTGATGTAGCATGAATAGAGTTTGAGACGAGAAAAGCATAGATAGCTAAAGAAGGTTCTTAGGCATTCTTGTCAATCCACTTGGCACAAAGAAAAGAATTCAAACAAACAAAACAACAAGTGGATGTCCTTGAATGAGTAAAATATGCACCAACATGCTCACACAATAAGATGGCAATTGAAATATGTGGCAAAGCATGCACAACCAATTTTAGCATCTATCAAGCAATTGGCGATGACTAGGTCATCTATATATGAGTATATTGACTTAGGAGTCAAATGAGAACATTTGATCATAGGTCATACTCATCGTTTAAGCTCAATTAGGGTTACCACTTTTACATAATGCATTAATGTGTTCACACCATTAGAGTTGCTTTGACTCAATTCTTAGAGTTCAGCTCCCCCTAGATGTGAGATCCCCCCTTAGAGGGATGAACTAACCTTGGGTTTTGTCGATGATGACTTCATGTAGGTGTTGAAGATGTAGATGCTCAATGTTGATGTAGATCATTTGGAGCAATCCATTGGAGTGAGTTGCACTTTCAACTTGCGTACATGGGTTAGTCCCACAAGGAACAAACAAGAATATCCATAGACATAGAGTGATGCACACACAAGATGATGTCCATGAAAACATTAGGTTACCTTGTCCCTTGCCTTACCAACATGAGGGTTTGTGACTCCTTGAACTAGTGCAACATGTGAAAGTTGATTTGCACTTGTTCTTGCCAAAATGATATGAGTGAAGAATGTTGGCGGAGTCACCCTCAAGAACTCTCTAGTTCTTCTTCTTCGGGATCCACATCATCTTGATGGGAATCCTTGGAGTTGTAGTTGTACTTGATGAAGTAGAACTTGACGTAGTCTTGGGGACCCAACTGAACGAGGCTTTAGGTGCTTCTTCAAATGCATCAATCTCTTCTTGAAGCTTGTCCTTTCCTTTGTTCTTGTGGTCTTGTGGTGGAAGATCATCTTGAGCTTGTGTCCCCTTGAAGGAAGTAGGATCATACTTCTCTTGTTGAGGAACAAACTTTGTCTTGGGGTATTGATCTTCTTCCCACTCAACTCCATTGGCGTCGAACTTCCGTTCAAAACCAACACCTTGATTCTTCCGATGCCTTCCTTGCTTGCGTACAATTTCCTCGAATTGCTTACTCCCGGCAAGGCTCTTGTAAACACCTTTCTCTATAATTCCCTTCAATAAACTATTTTCTTGCTCAAGTGTAACTTGACTAAGAGAATCATTAGTGGAATCAAGAGAACTACTAGAAGCAACAACATTGGATTTGACATTATTATTGTTACTACTAGAAGAAGTATATTTCTTGTACTTGTTACTAGACTTGACTTGAGGCATGTAAGTAGATAAGAGTAAACGCTTGGCAATGTAAGAAGAACTTTTCTTGCGGAGATCCTCATTGATTGCCTTTAAGAACTCATGCTCTTGCTCAAGATTGAGTTTTTCAAAGTGTAACTTCTCATGAGCCCTTAAAAGTTCTCGATGATCTTCGAAGATAGTTTCATGAGCCAACTTAAGAGTGATTATTTCTTTAGTTAGAAGCTCAATTTTCTCCTTATCATTGTCATTCGTTTGATTAGCATGATTAATTGACGTTTCATCATAGTATTCATCACTAGAGTTGTCAACAAGTAAATCATCATCCACAAGCAAGTCATCTTCATCACTATTGAAATCAACATACTCAGGATGTGTTACCTTTGGACCTTTGGCCATGAAGCATCTTCCAATTCCTTCATTTGGTGAATAAAATATGTCGTAGGAGTTGGTTGACACAAGTGCTAGACCGGCAACACCTTCATCTTGAGTATGTTCGGAGTCGGAGTGATAGCTTCTCTCGGAGTGATTGTCGGAGTCGGAGCCGGAAACCCATTCACCAACATGAGCTTGATGTCTTCGTTTTGTGTAGCTCCTTGATGACTTGTCCTTTCTTTCCGAATCCTTACTTCTCCGTGAGGGTCTTCGTTCATAACGATCATCTCTACTCCTCCTCTCTCTTGGTGGTGATTCTTCTCTTTTGCTTCTTCTTTTTGGAGAATCTTCTCTTCTTTTGTAGGGTGTCGTACACTCATTGGAGTAGTGTTCAGGCCTCCCACAGTTGTAGCAATTGCACTCTCGACTAGAAGATCTCTTGTCATTGTAAGACCTTGACTTGGAGCTTTTTTCTTTGCTTCTACTCTTATAGAATTTGTTGAAGTTCTTCACCATTAAGCTCAATTCTTCATTGAAGGTTTGTTTCTCACTTGATGATGTGGGGGCTTCACTTGAGGCTTTGTAAGCACCACTTGACTTGTTGTGAAGTTCCTCCTTATCCTTGAGTGACATCTCATGAGCAACAATCCTTCCAATGACTTCCGTTGGCTTGAGATCTTTGTAGTTTGGCATCATTTGGATCAATGTGCGCACGGTATCATACTTTCCATCCAATGCTCTTAGGAATTTTTGATGATGAATTTGTCGGTCATCTCTTCACTCCCTAAGCCGGCAATCTCATTTGTGATAAGTGCAAGCCTAGAGTACATTTCAGCGACACCTTCACCATCCTTCATTTTGAACTTGTCAAGATGACTTTGGAGCACATCCAACTTGGATTCCTTGACGGATTCGGTACCTTCGTGCATATCAATCAAAGTATCCCAAATTTCCTTTGCATTCTCAAGACGGCCGATTTTGTTGAACTCTTCGGGGCACAATCCGTTGAAGATGATGTCACATGCTTGAGCGTTGTATTGCAGCATCTTCAATTCTTCCGCATTCGCTTCACGGTTCGGTTCTCTCCCATCAAAGAATTCACCTTGCAAGCCAATACAAATAATTTCCCAAACGGCGGGGTTATGTCCGAGAATATGCATTTTCATCTTATGCTTCCAACTAGCAAAATTAGTACCATCAAAGTAAGGACCTCTACGGTGATAATTTCCGTCGCTAGACGACATACTCTCCTAGGTTGTGAAACCAAGGCTATGACCACCAAAAGCTATGGAAATCAAAGCAAATGGAGACCAATGCTCTGATACCACTTGTAGGACCTTGAAGTATGTCTAGAGGGGGGGGGGTGATTAGACTACTTGACCAAAATAAAAACTTAACCTTTTCCCAATTTTATAGTTTGGCAGATTTTAGCTATTTTAGGACAAGTCAAGCAATCATCACACAATTCAAGCAAGCATGCAAAGAGTGTATAGGCAGCAGAAATTAAAGCATGCAACTTGCAAGAAAGTAAAGGGAAGGGTTTGGAGGATTCAAACGCAATTGGAGACACAGATGTTTTTGGCGTCGTTCCGATAGGTGGTGCTATCGTACATCCACGTTGATGGAGACTTCAACCCACGAAGGGTAACGGCTGCGCGAGTCCACGGAGGGCTCCACCCACGAAGGGTCCACGAAGAAGCAACCTTGTCTATCCCACCATGGTCGTCGCCCACGAAGGACTTGCCTCACTAGCGGTAGATCTTCACGAAGTAGGCGATCTCCTTGCCCTTACAAACTCCTTGGTTCAACTGCACAATCTTGTCGGAGGTTCCCAAGTGACACCTAGCCAATCTAGGAGACACCACTCTCCAAGAAGTAACAAATGGTGCGTCGATGATGAACTCCTTGCTCTTGTGCTTCAAATGATAGTCTCCCCAACACTCAACTCTCTCTCATAGGATTTGGATTTGGTGGAAAGAGGATTTGAGTGGAAAGCAACTTGCGGAAAGCTAGAGATCAAGATTCATATGATAGGAATGGAATATCTTGGACTCAACACATGAGTAGGTGGTTCTCTCTCAGAAATGGTAAGTTGGAAGTGTAGGTTCGTTCTCATGGCTCTCTCCACGAATGAAGATGAGGTGGAGGGGTATATATAGCCTCCACACAAAATCTAACCGTTACACACAATTTACCAAACTCGGTGGGACCGAAATGTTAAACTCGGTCGGACCGATTTAGTAAACCTAGTGACCGTTAGTGATCTTCGTGGGACTGACACGCATCTCGGTGAGGCCGATTCGGTTAGGGTTAGGGCATAATGTAATCTCGGTGAGACCGATTACACAAACTCGGTGAGACCGATTTGGTAATAAGCTTTCCAAAGAGTTGGTCAGGTAAACTCGGTGGGATCGATTTGCTCTTTTCGGTGAGACCGAAATGTTACAAAAAGGAAACAGAGAGTTTACATTGCAATCTCGGTGGGACCAATCGCTCACTTCGGTTAGACCAAAACGTTACGAAGGGAAACAGAGAGATTGCAACCCCATCTCGGTGAGACCGAGATCCCTATCGGTAAGACCGATTTGCTTAGGGTTTGTGGCAGTGGCTATGACTTTTGGAGTCGGTGGCGCCGGATAGAAAGAATCGGTGTGACCGATTTTGGCTTTAGGTTTAGGTCATTTGTGGATGTGGGAAAGTAGTTGAGGGTTTTGGAGCATTTCACTAAGCACATGAAGCAAGAGGCTCATTAAGCAACACCTCATCCCTTCTTGATAGTATTGGCTTTTCCTACAGACTCAATGTGATCTTGGATCACTAAAATGTAAAATGAAGAGTCTTGAACTTTTGAGCTTGAGCTAATCCTTTGTCCTTAGTATTTTGAGGGATCCACTTTCATGATCCATGCCATGCCATTCATTGAGCTTTCCTGAAATAATAGTCTTGGAATAGCATTAGCTCAATGAGCTATATGTTGTTATGAATTACCAAAACCACCTAGGGATAGTTGCACTTTCACCCCCGTGTGAAAGCTGCTTCGCAACTCGGTAATAGCAAAGCTGATGCAGATAGTGTTGATGTGAAGATTGGTCCAACCACACTAGTTGGCTCTCCTGTTCGTCCGATTCCATGAATTTTGACAAATAAGAAGCCTTCTTCGTCTCCTCTTCCAGAGCGCTCTTTGTTGAAGCAAAACAAGAAGTGTAAACTTCCTCCTGCAAAGGTGAACAAAGGTGTGAAGAAGCATGCTCGTGTCGAAGCTGAAGATCCTGTATCTGAAGAAGATGATATCGAAGTTAACTCCGAAGATGAATATGCGGTGGTAGGTGTTTGTACTGTATGTGACTTACTAGTTGTACTTGCAATGATTTAATTGTGATGTTGTTTTAAGAGCTGGCCAGGTTAGGGCTGGTCATTGTTCGCATTAATATAGGTTGTACTGATGTTGTTTTAAGAGTTAAACTTGTGCAATCTTTCCTTTTTCTTTCTTGCCTTCATATGCTTGTTTTTTTCTATATTCATTTAATTAAGCTCTGCCTTCTTTATTTTGATTTACAGCCTGTTAGCGTTATGGGTCTGGTGAAGCCGGTGAGAGGCAAAGCCGAAAAAGTTGCTTTGGATGAAGGTGACCTACATCAATTGAAATTAATTGTGCGATGTTCGTTGAGAGAGATTGATGCTTGTGCTAAATTTCTTGAGAGTCGCCATGTGGCTAGGGTCCATGCAGCTGCTTTTGGTTCTATCTTCAAGTGGAAGGTGAAGTCTAACATTTCCCGCCCTCTGATGGGAGTTTTGTATCTGAGGATAGATCCTGAGACGATGACTCTTGACATGGGTGAGGCTAGTAAGAAGCTTCGCATCACTAGTGATGGTATACAGCAACTTTTTGGGTTCCCTTGTGGTGGTGTTCTGCACCAAGGCTGTTAGAGGACGGATATGACAAAGCTCTGATGAAGTTAAGATCGGAGCTTGACATTAGTAGGAACAAAGATATCAAGACAAAGGATTCGAGGGATAGGCTCGCGGTGCTTGTCAAGGATCCTAGCAAAGATGACCTTGCTCTCAAAGTGTTCTCATTATTGTGTTTATGAAGGTTATGTTGCCTGGTGTCCCCCCGTGTGTTTCCAGAGAGGCAGCAATGTTTGAGCATCTCGTCATTGAGGACATAGCTAATATGGATTATTGCCAGCTGATGGTTGATGAGCTTAGAAGGGTTGTTCTCAGGTACCAAGATGGTGTTACCATGGGGAAGGCAATCACAGGTTGTGCTATAGGGCATGTACTAATGTACCTTGATTGCCTTATCCGTGGCAAGACTGCGGAACCTGACATGCGAGTCCCCCGCATATGCTTCATGGATCCTGACAAGCTTTCCGATCTGGCTGATGCAGATTTGATAAAAAAAGGTAACACAAATCCAAAGACTTGTGTTTTGGGAAGCTTTCGGTGAGTTTTATTTCTGTCGTGTCTTGCAGACCTTTTTTTCATTTAGGTATAGCTATTTTTGCTGGAGTGAACATGTGTACTGCAGAGTTACCTATTTAGATTTTGTCATTTCTTATGCTTTGTGAGGTTTAGGTATGATTTTTTAGTACTGTTGTGTTATGTGTGGTTGAACTGAATCTCTTTGTTCAACTGACGTGTTTGTAAAAACTAACAAATTTGCACAGATAGTGAAAGATCGTTAGAGCTGTTGATTTAAATCTTTTAATATAATGTTTATTTTTTCCTGCATGTTGCATTGGTTAATTTATTCTTTTTCACCTTGTTCGTAGTGGAAAACTCAAGAGGAGGTTGTCTTTTTTTGAGTGTATAAACGGCCAGTCTTGGAGATGCCGTCGTCTCAGGTTCCCAAGATTTCATCTCTGCACGATGAGGTGAGAGATGACTGTGGTGTTGAAGGTTCTGGTTATGTTCCCCCTGGCCCTAGTAAGGCTAGTACTTCACAGAGGCAGGGTTTTGGTATTGATGTAGCTATTTCTGCGTTGGAGCGCGCTGAGCATATTTTTAGTAATGTGTGTTGTAGCTGAAAAAGGTCCCAACTACAGTTGAGCGTCTTAGCTATATCAATGGTATCCTTCACGAAGGTCGTCAATTTAATGTGGAGGAAGCAGTGGAACATATTGAGATGGAGAGAATTTTAATTAGTGACATGCGTGATGGTGCTGCTCAACTAATTTAGAGCTCTGTTCGTCTGTTGAACAACATGAAGCGTTTCAAAAGTATGCAAGACTCTCGCTGCAATCCATATGAAGAAAGTGCAAATGTTGTTATTAGGCAGATTGAGCAAGATGAGGCTGTTGCCACCGATAGCAGGGCTGGTGATGGTTCTGAGACTAATGTTTGTTATCCCCATACAAATGATGTTGGCTTGGACCGCCCTGTTGTTGATGTGAGTCAGTCCTCGATGTTTGCAATTTTCACTATGTTGTTCTGCTATCAGTATTGTAGTTGAACTTACTCATCTTCATCTGATTATTAATTTTTCTTTCATGCAGGATGAGGCTGCTGCCACTAACAGCAGGGCTGGTGATGGTACTGAGGCTAATGTTTCTAATCAGCATATGAATGATGTTGGCTTGGAGCCTCCTATTGTTGATGTGAGTCAGTCCTCGATGTTTGCAATTATTAGTATGTTGTTCTACTGTCAGTATTGTAGTTGAACTTACTCATCTTCATCTGTTTATTAATTTTTCTTCCATGCAGGTGACCAGTCATAATGTTGAGGCTGCTGTTGACCGTGGAATTAATGATCCATCTACTGATAAGTGCAAGGTTATTTTTATTTTTATTTTGTTTATATTTATTTTTGAGTTTTCATGCGCACCAATGTGCCTTACATGTTCATTTTTCTATCCCACGCCGTTAGTAGTGTGGTTTAATTCCTTCTGTTTACTGTTGCTAATAATAGCATTGTTTTTTTGCTTCTTTACTATGAGTCAGGGTCCTGTTGTTGGCAACAAGCCTTGTTCGACCATTGGTGATGTTCCTTTGAATGTTAGTAGCAACAAGATTGATGATGTTGTTGTGAATGCTGCTAAGATTTGTTTTTCTGTGCACCTCTTGCTAACTTTTTTGATTGTTAGTTGTTGCTCATATTATTCACTTATTCTGTATTATTTCGGATGACTGATGTTGAGCGTGAGGCTGCCGTTAGTGGTGGAGATGATGCTTGTGGTGTTCCATTGAATGTTGGTACCCAAGTTGGTGATGAGGTTGTTGGTGATGCCAGCATACTTGATGCCAAATCGTCTGGTGTTGTGTATTGCTGGATATGAAAATCTTTCTGATTGTGAAGATTTCCCGCCAGAAAATTTCCCGCCTAGAGGGCTTGATTACGGTGATGAATTGCAAGATGCCTTTAGCGTGGAGGAGGTACCATTCGAGGATGATGATTTACTTCTATCGATTTCTTCTGGCCCCTTGACATAGGAGGTGCTCGTGTCGTCCTAGGATTTTCTTTCTTCAGAGCCTAAAAGCGCAGCCATAATGCTGTCCTCACAAGAACTTCCATCTTCAAACCCTGAAACTGGAGGCATATTGGTGTCATCACAGGAACTCCCATCGTCAAACTCTGATAGTGCAGGTAAGGACTTGTAAATGAGTCGTACTTCTCATTTATGGCATTTTGGCATGTTCACTTGTAGTGCTTGAACTTATTATTTTTATTCTTTTTCTGCAAGCAGAAGGTGCTAATGTGATTAAGGTTGATTTGTTTTTCTTCGTTGTTACAATGTTGCGCACGAACCGTGCGAAATGGTTAGTTTGGAATTTTGCTCGTATCATTTTCGTCTTTTTTTCTCTCATATGAGTATTGTCGTTATTGCAGTAGTTTTAATTCATGTCATCTTTTGTGTTTTCCTAGTGACAAGCCAATGTTTCAAAATCGCGAATGTGATGCCAATGTTGGTTCTATTGCTAAAGTGTTTGTCCCCACTGGCATGCTCAGGTCAGATAGTGCTGACATTGTTTTATATTCTCTATGTCAGAAGTACCGAGACACTGACAAGTTGATAGTTCCCAGATGGGTGACGGTCAGTATTTTGTTTTGTAGATAGGATGATAACTTACTTTGGCAATTTTCTAACTGTTGTTGTTCTTTTTGTACAACAGACCAAGATCCGTGATGGAAATATTGATGGCAATGTGCTACAGTTGTTGTGGTGGGCGCATGGCAGATGCCAAGGGATGGCTAAAGAGAGGAGGAGGCTCGAGGGTGCTGGCGGGCTCTAGAGGCGAGGTTGGCATGAGTGGGCGCGAGACGCCGGACATATCCAGGTTCGGGGCACTTCGGAGAGATAACACCCCTAGTCCTGCCGAGTGTAGTTCGATGTTCGATAGTACAATGTTGCTCCTGGAGCTGTATGGGGGAGGAAGGAAGCTGGCCAAGGCTTAGGCTGCTCCTTCTCTATGGTGTTGCTGTTTCGGTGGCTAGTTCTGTGCTTACTTGCTCTTGTTTTTCTCTCTCTATGAGCGTGGGCTCCTGGGGGCTTTTATAGACCAACCCCCGAGGGGTACAATGGTAATGTAACAAGTTGGTGGGTCCGGATAGTCGGCGCCTCAGGACCCGGGCTGGGACCTGTTGAGGGCTCGTGGTTCGCCGGGTTCCCCTAGGTGCGGGCCCCGCGTGCCTAGGGGGACTGTGCACCGTCTTGTAGATCGTCAGGGAGTGGCCGAGTCGACTCGCGTACAGTGGCTCTCCTTCAAGTTGCCGCTTGCTGTCATCAGCGGTGAGGGCGGAGGCACTGTAGCCACGCCAGCCCTGGTCAGCGGGCAGGTGAGGGGCACTGTTGCCACACTCTGGCTGACCAGAGGCATGGGCAGGGCAATGTTGCCTTGGTCATCATTGATTGAAGACTCATCCCATAGTTCGGCCTGGATGGGACGGGAGCTGACCTGCGGCTGGATTGCGGAGCACGCCACGGGTGGAGCTGGATTGTTGAGGAAGCTTTAGTTGTGCCGGGTTTGGCTGTCCTGCGCTAGTTGTTGTGGCCGAGTCGACGCGTCTTGCCGGGTCGGAGAGTCCGCCCGGGTTGCGGGGCTTGGCCGGGTCGAGCGACCCGGCCAAGTGCAAGCCGGCTCGAGGGGCGGTGCCAGCCCCGTTGTTTTTGAAAAGAATCCGGGTTCCGTTGCCTGCCCGGGGTTCATCCCCCCGACAGTAGTCCCCAAAGCTGTGAAGGTCCGCCTTCTTCGGATGAGTGGGCCTTCGCAGTTTCCCCCTTAAGCAAGGCGGATTCTGCGAACACTGGGTCTGGCAACACCCACAGTGTGCCGGTTTTCTCGGAAACCGGATCGCGGCATCCCGGCCATGGCGGGAACCGAGGAGTCTGTCGAATCTTGGGGCAATCCCTCGGGCATTGCGCGGGCACACGTGGTGCCCGGAAGTCGGAGGGGCCTGACAGGCCACGCGCGTGACGAGACTGGGCGACGGGCTGGGGCCCGCCGCCGCGCGCCCTTGGCCCACACACGCGGATTTATTGCGGCATCCGGAGGCCGGTTGCCCTTCCCCGGGCAGTTACTTCGTGTGTACGTGCACACTTATTGCGGGGCAGTGGAACGGGCGCGTGCAGACGATCCCACTCCCCCACGTTCAAATTGAGGGTTATAAATTGGGGGGGGGGGCAGGGGGCAGCGAACATCATTCTCGCTCGCACCCTCCTGTCCCTTTGCTCTTGCTCTGCTCTTTGCAACCGACGAACTGTGGCGCCCGCCGCTCTGAGCAGAACCCCTTCGTCGTCCATCTTCTTTCTCCTTTCTTCGATCATGGCACTGCCGTCGGGCTCCTGGATGGGTTCGAATGTCACCACCGAGCACATCACCCATCTTCGGGCGTCGCGGCGCCTGCCGCGGGAGACGGATGTCGGCGTCCGTCTGCCGCGCGGCGAGCAGAGGCCGTATCCTGAGGAACAGGAGCGCGTGGTCTTCCTCACGCACTTCAAGCACGGATTTGGGCTGCCGGCGAGCACATTTTTCCGCATGTTCCTGGAGTTCTTCAGACTCCAGCTGCATCATCTTGGTGCCAGGGCCATCGTCCAGCTCTCCGGCTTCGTCACTCTCTGCGAGGGGTACCTGGGGGTCGAGCCCACAATGGACCTCTAGGCGCGCTTCTTCTCCCTGAAGCAGCAGGGCCCATCGGCCGGAGAGTTTGCCGACTGCGGCGCCGCCGTCATCTCGAAGCGGTCAGAGGCGGACTTCCCCAAGATCCCGCTGGAGGATTCTGCCAAGAAGTGGCAGAACTCCTTCTTCTACGTCCGCAACTTAGGTGCGGACCGCATCAATCTTCCGGCCTTCGCCATCGCGCCGCCGCGGGCAAAGACAAACTGGGGCTACTCGCCGAGGCGCCCGTCGCAGGAGATTCTCAGTCTCTGCGGGCGGGTGACGGTGATGAGGACGCGGGAGGGGCTCTCCGTCAAAGACCTCATCGACGCATTCATCATGCGCTGGGTCCTCCCGCTGCAGAGGTGCTCCTGCCTCATTGGCGGGATGGTCGGCCTTCGAGACCCCAACTGCATGGGGTCGATGCAGCTGATGGCGGAGAAGATTGCGCGCCGCGTGAACAACATCTCCATGGCCAACCTTGGGGAGGACTGGCGGTTTGGCAAGGTGCCATACAATGAGTCGAACCCGGCGCCACAGTTGAGTGTCTAGTCGCCTTACTTTGCTACTGCGCACCTTCTCGTCCGTCCCGATGCGACGCGAGAGGTGCTTCTGAACGCGATCTGGCATCCTTATGCCCAGGCTCCGTCGCAGGTGGCGTCGGGGGTGCCAGAGGAGCCCGCGGCCCACGGCGGGGAGGAGGAGGCCGAGGCCGACGCTGGCGCTGGGTGTCGTGTGGGTAAATCTTGTATTTTTCTTCATGTGTCTTGAGCTTCTGACTGCGGCATGGTACGGGCGACGCTGACGCCAGTTGTTGGTGTAGCTGCGTTGGGCGGGGGAGGCGGCGACGCGGGCGGAGACGGTTCTTCACGTGGGGCGGCGTCGAGCCGCCTGCACGGGAAGGACAGCGTCGTGCCGTGACCCCGGGCTCCGAAGCGCACGGCAGACCTGGCCGGGGCCGGGAGGCCGGCCAAGAGGAAGCGCGGCACCGGGCACGGGAGGCCAACCCCGGTCCTGGTCTTGTCGGGGTAAGGTTCATCTCCCGTACGTATCCGGATTATCGAGCTAGCCTTGTTTCTTTTTGCTCATTCTGTCTTCTTTAGGACGCCAATCACGCTGGCGAGGGCGGCGGCGGACGCCGCCGCCACCGAAGGGACCATGTTCTGCAAGAGCTAGTCCGACCTTGTCGACGAGGTCAAGGAGGAAGGACGGGCTGACTCAGACCTCGGCTTGGACACGAACGACGCCGAGGGCTTGGCCTGGCGGGACAGGAACAGGGCCGAGGCGGAGCTGGAGGCGGCGTCGGTCCGTGCTAGTACCGACGCGGCGGCATGAGCCGTCCTGGCGCGAGATGACGGATGGCACGGTGGCGGCGACGGTCTTCGAGCCATCATCGGTGAGGGAGCGCGGCCGCGAGGGCCGTGCTGAGGTGGTGATCCTCGACCAGGAGGTCATGGAGGTGGAGGATGATGCCCCGCCGCGGGTCGACGTTATCGAGCGAGCAGGGGCTGACGGCGGTGGAGGCAGCGCCGTCTTGGAGGAGGCGCTGCGGGCGGCGGTGCCGGAGGCGCGGCCGGTGTTGGAGGAGGCACCATGGGCGGCGGTGCCGGAGGCCACCCCGGCAGCTGGGCCAGTGGTGGCGCAGTAGGCCGTCCCGGCGTCCGGACCGGAGGCAGCGACGCAGGGCGTCCCGGCATCCGGGTCGTCGACGTGTCGGAGGAGGTGCTGGCCGCGTCGGGAGCGGGCAGCGGGGTGCACACCTTGGTGCCCCGGCAGGGAGGGCGCCGGGCCGCCGTGCCGCAGCCGGCACGGAGCGGGGGCGCCGTGGTCTTAGGGCCTCAGACCCAGGAGGAGGCGGCACTGGACGCCGTCAGCCGCCGCCTGCACGGCCGGACGGACCGGCTCGAGGCCTTCACCCAAGCCAAGGTGGAGCGGACGCGTGACCTGGAGCGCGTCGTTTTGGTAAGCCTTTTCTGTCTCGCAATCTCTTCTTTGTGGGGGCGCGCCAGCTCACCCACTAGGTGTAGCCCCCGAGGTTCAGGCCAACTACGTAGTAGTTGGGTCGAATCTTTAGAGCGTTGTCCTTGTTCTGATTTTTGCCTTCTTCAGCGTCTCGACGCCTACCGGGTCGCCGCCTTCAACCGTCTCCTAGGCAAGTACCGGGAGCTCAAGGAGCAGCTCGCCGCCAAGGACAAGGAGCTTCGCGTCACCGCAGGTATCTTCGTGCTCTTTTCTAGTAGGGGCGCGCTAGCGCACCCATTGGGTGTAGCCCCCGATATTCGGGCCAACCTGTAATAGTTGGGCCAAATCTTAAGTCTTCCTTTCTCGTTCACTGAATCCTTCTTTTTCGCAGCCGAGGTGCTGTCCTGGCGGACTCTTCTGCTTCAGGCTGGCCATCACTATAACCGGCTTGTTGCCGACACCGGCCGTCTTGGCGTCGAGGCGGCGCAGGCGAGGGCGGAGGCGGCCGCGGCCTGACGGTCCCTCGACGAGGCCAACCAGCTGCATGAGCAGCTGGCAGGTCACAAGAGTCGCCTCGAGGCTGAGGTGGAGCTTCTTTGGGCGGAAGCCACCAAGGTGGTGGAGGCGCAGCAGGCCCTGGTTGAGGCGGACCAGCAGTGCGGCCATCTGGCCGACGACAAGGGCCGGCTCCAGGCCGAGGTGGATCGCCTTTGGGGATAGGTCACCACGGCTGAGGGGACCCGGCAGGACGAGGCCCGTCGTCGCGAGGCGGCCGAGAAGGCAGTCGACGACAAGGACGCCGAGCTGAAGGCGACCCTTGCCAAAGCGGCCGATCTGGAGAAGGCGCTCCAGGAGCGCGACCACACCATTGAACGGGAGCGGTGTGCTATGTTGCTCGAAGCGCATCACCTGGAAGAGTCCTTTTCTAGTAAGTACTTTTTCTTGCATTTTGCCGGGTCGGGATCCAGCCTTTCATCCTTGTTGTCCTTCTTCTGATATGTTTCTCCTTTTGTGGTAGGAGCCTTCCCGGAGATGCAGCGGCTGGCGGAGGAAGCCGTCCGCTTTCAGCGCGACCCAACATGAGTCACCTGATCCGGAACGGACCCACGGGTGGCGTGGACCTTCCCGAAAATCATCGCCGCCGCCGAGGCCCGCCTGCGGGTCTTGGGGACAAAGATGGGGCGACTGGCCCAGGCCGGCACCATGATGACGACGGCCCTTTCGCCGGACTCCGTCGAGCCGAGCAGCTTCACACGCCTGGCGCGTTGGTTGGGGATGGGGCCGGACCGGCTTCACGAGTGGCGCGTCTCCGCCGCTCGTGCCGGTGCTGAGATGGCGCTCCGGTTCATGCTGTCTTGGCATCTGGACCTGCAGCTGGACGCGTTGATGGGCCAGCGGGCCGGCTCGGAGCAACTCTTGCAGGAGCAAGCTGGCCGGATTGCCTCCCGGGCCAGCTACATCCCCGAGTTCGCCTTCCATGACGAGTTCCACCCGGAGCCAACGGAAGACGGCAGGGGCGTGGATGGCGACGACTACGGCTTGCTTCTCCATGATCCGGAGGGGAGCTCCGAGGAGATGGGCGTCTACCGCGATGGGGGTGGCGAGGAGGACACCGGTTCCTCGCTGGACCCGGAGGCCGCCAGGGGAGAGCCGTCGACGTCGCGACACGGCGCTGGAGATGCCTAAGATATTCTAAGTAGAATTTGTTAAGTAGCAGGTCCACCCACCCACTGGGGGTTTAAGGGTGTAATGAACTCGGGCAGTGGGCCTTTTTTAAATATTTGTCTGTAAATGTCGTGAGTGTTTTTGCTTTTGCCTTCCGTTTTTTGGACCGATTTCATGCGCTTTTCCTTTCTCAAACCACCCCCACGAGTCAGACGGTCGAGGCTCCAGTCGTGACAAGGAGTTTGGTTCTTTGAGAGGAGCGCGCAGGACTTGGTCCCTTCGAAACATTGAGCACGAGCAAAACACCCACTAGGCCGGCTGGCGGCAATGCGGCGAAGCCGGTTGGCGAGCAGCCGGTCGTGCGGCTATTTATTTTCTGAGCGGCGGGACGGGTTGATCGACCCGGCAGCCTTTGACTTAGTGTATGAAGTGTAAAGGAGCTCTGGTCCGTTGTGCTTGCCAGCCGACATCCGAAGCCGGATCTGTGGCTTTACGGAGAAGTGGGGGACCGCGGCATCCTAACTGTATCAGGAATCACCAAGTAAGGTGGCGGGGTGGCGATCGAGCCGGCCAGCCCCCGAGCCCCCGGGTCGAGCGGGTCAGACAGGTGGCCGGGTTCAGTAGCATAGTGATGTAGGAAAGTAGGGACACAATAAATTGGTTGACAAAAGGCAGCTCCCGAGTCTCGTTCGGGAACCCCATAGTTTCATACGTTTACAAAAGGCGATGATACATACACTCGTGCGACAAACTGTAAAATGGGCGGAGGAGTTCCGCATTCCACGGCCGGGTCATTTCTTCGCTGGCGGTGTCCTTCTTGCGCTTCCTTGACTTGTGTGCATCGATGAGGTAGTAGGCGTTGCGGTCGTTCAAGGTCCTAGTCATGATGAATGGGCCCTCCCATGGAGGGGACAACTTGTGCTGGCCTGCTTGCTCTTGGACGAGTCGGAGGACCAGGTTGCCCCCGCGAAACGCGAGGGGCTTGATCTTCTTGCTGTGGTAGTGCCTCGGGCCTTGCTAGTAGATGGCCGAACGGCTGAGCACCAGGAGGCGTGCTTCTTTGAGCAGGTCGACGCCATCTTTGCGGGCTTCTCTGGCTTTGGCTTCGGAGTACATCGCGACACGCGGCGACTCAACGTCGGTCGGGATGACGGCTTCGGCTCCATAGATGAGGAAGAACGGAGTGAACCCGGTCGACCGATTCAGCATGGTGCGGAGACTCCAGAGAACAACCGGCAACTCGTCAAGCCAGCTGCCGGGTGAGCGGATGAGTGGCTCGACGAGCCACGGCTTGACACCGGACAGGATGAGTCTGTTGGCCCGCTCGACCTGCCCGTTCGACTGCGGATGCCCATCGGAGGCCAGGTCCAGGTGGATGCCAGAGATGGAGCAGTATTTTTTGAGCGCGCCCTTGGCGAAGTTGGTGCCGTTGTCCGTGATGATGCTGTTCGGCATGCCGTAGCGCATCGCTATGTCCTTGATGAACCAAACGGCTGTTGGCCTATCCAGTTCCTTGATTGGCCGTGCCTCGATCCACTTGGTGAACTTGTCCACTGCCACCAGCAGGTGCGTCATGCCGCCTCGAGCGGTTTTGAAGGGGCCCACCATGTCGAGTCCCCGGACCGCGAAGGGCCAGACGATCGGAATGGTGCGGAGTGCTAACGCCGGCTGGTGGCTTCGTTTGCTGAAGCGCTGGCACCCCTCACACTTGAGAACGAGCGACTCGACATCTTGGAGGGCTGTGGTGCAGTAGAAACTGTGGCGGAACGCCATGGCCACCAAGGATTGCGACGCGGCGTGGTGCCCGCATTCGCCCTGGTGTATGTCGAGGAGGATGTTTATGCCCTGTTCCTGCTCGACGCAACGCTGGAACACACAGGTGGAGTAGTGCTTGACGAGTTCATTGTTGATGATGCTGTAGGCGGATGCCCGGCGCTGCACTTGCCGGGCTTCAGTATCATCCATGGGGAGAACCCCTTTCTCGAGGAATTCTAATATTGGTAGGGCCTAAGATGGAGCCGTAACCACGGCGAAGACGGCCACCAGGGTGGGTTCCGAGTCGGCAGCCCCCGAGCCGGGTTGAGTAGCCCCCGGGTCGGGGATGGCGACGGCCAGGTCCGGGGCGATGGTGGCCGGGTTGAGCTGAGAAGCCCCCGGGCCGGGTTCAGCAGCCCTCGGGCCGGGTTGAGGTGCATTCGCGTCGTCTGGAACATGGATGGACTCGGAGTCCGGCGATGGCTTGACGGACGGCTTGCGCAGGTGCTCGAGGGAGATGCCGGACGGGATGGACTGTCGGGTCGAGGCGATCTTGGCGAGCGTGGAGGAACTCGTAGCCCTCGAAGGATCCGGATAGCTTCTGGATGAGGAAGCGGTAGCTTGCCATGTTAGAGTCGTGGGCATCCCACTCGCCGGAGCACTGCTGCACCACCAGGTCCGAGTCGCCATAGCATAGGATGCGTCAGATGCCGAGTTCCTTGGCGAGCCGGAGGCCTTGCACGAGGGCTTCGTACTGGGCGGCGTTGTTGGAGGCGGCGAAGCGGATCTGGAGCACATAGCGGAGCCGGTTGCCCTTCGGGGAAGACAGTACAATGTCGGCCCCCAGGCCGAGTCGCATCTTGGATCCGTCGAAATGCATGCGCCAATGCGTCGAGTCGGGGGGAGGAGGCAAGTACTGGGTCTCAGTCCAGTCGACGAGGAAGTCGGCCAGGGCTTGAGACTTGATCGCGGGCTCGTAGAGGATGGTGTGGCCAGCTAGCTGGATTGCCCACTTGGCGACCGGGACAGAAGCATCCCGGCACCCGATGATTTCTTCGATAGGCGCCGTGCTGACCACGATGAGGACGTGCTCTTGGAAGTACTGCTTCAGCTTCTTGGCGGCAAAGTACACGCCGTAACACATCTTCTGGTAGTGCGGGTAGTTCTGCTTGGAGATGGAGAGCACCTCGCTCAGGTAGTAGACTGGGTGCTGGACGGCTTGGATCTTGCCCTTCTCTGGTCGCTCGACCACCAACACCGTGTTGTCCGCACGCGAGGTCGCGGCTATGTAGAGCAACAGCGGCTCCTTGTCGGTCGGCGTGGGCAGGACTGGTGCGGTGGAGAGCATGCGCTTGAGGTCTTGGAAGGCTTCGTCTGCCTTGCCGTTCCATTCGAACGGCTTCGTCTTCTTCATTGGCTGGTACAGGGGTAGCGCCCTCTCGCCCAGCCGGCTTAGAAACCGGCTGACCGAGGTCAAGCATCCGGTGAACTTCTAAACATCGCGCAGCCGAGCTGGCTTGCGCATGCGCTCGATGGCCTTGATCTTCTCCGGGTTCACCTCAATGCCGCACTCTGAGACGAGGAAGCCGAGTAGCTTTCCGGTCGGGACGGCGAAAACGCACTTTTCCGGGTTGAGCTTGACCTTGTATTCGCGGAGGTTGGCAAATGTTTCCTTTAGGTCGTCGAGGAGCATGAGGTACTGCTTGGTCTTCACCACGACGTCGTCCACGTAAACATGTATATTGCAGCCGAGTTGCGGCAACAGGCATTTCTGCATGCAGTGTTGGAAGGTGGCGCCGGCATTCTTCAAGCCAAACGACATGGTGATGTAGCAGTACGCCCCAAAGGGCGTGATGAAGAACGTCTTTAGGGCGTCGGTCGGGTCCAGCTTGATCTGGTGGTAGCCGGAGTAAGCGTCGAGGAAGGACAGGAGCTCGCACCCGGCGGTTGAGTCGATGACTTGGTCGATCAGCGGGAGAGCGAACGGATCCTTGGGACAGGCCTTTTTGAGGCTGGTGTTGTGGATACACATGCGCCAGGTCTTGTTCTTCTTCAGGACGAGGACTAGGTTGGCCAGCCACTCGGGGTGAAACACTTCCATTATGAAGCCGGCCGCCAACAGCTTGGTGACCTGTCACCAATGGTTCTTCTCTTCTCTTCGGAAAATCATCGTAGGGGTTGACGGACGGGCTTGGCGTCCTTGCGGACGTGAAGTTTGTGCTCGGCGTACTTCCTCGGGATACCCGACATATCCTTGGGGGTCCATGCGAAGATATCCCGATTCTCACGGAGGAAGTTGACGAGCTCGCCTTCCTATTTCCTGTCGAGGCAGGCGCCTACGACAACTTACTTGCTACAGCTTGGGTCTTTCGGGTTCAACTTCACATTCTTGGTCTCCTTGGAGGGTTTGAAGGCAGCCTCGTCGGCCGGGTCCTTTTCTAGGATCGACACAGCGGAGGCCTCTCCTGCCAGGACGATGATCCGGTCAAGCTGGCGCCGCTCCTCGGCAATGACCAGCGACTCGGCCAACTTGGCACCGTCTCGGGTGCACTCCAGGGACTTGCGGTAATCGCCGGTGATGGTGATGAGGCCCTTGGGACCCGACATCTTCATCTTCAAATACGCGTAATGGGGAACCGCCATGAACTTGGCGAGCACGGGCCGGCCCAGCAATGCGTGGTATGCGCTGGACAGGTCCACCACCTCAAACTAGATTGGTTCGCATCAGAAGTGGCCGCTGTCACCGAACAGGACATCGAGCCGGACCCGGCCAATGGGAGAGCAGGAGAGCCTGGGCACGATGCCATGGAAGATCGTCCGGGTCGGCTCCAGGTCCTCGCCCTTGAGGCCGAGCTTGGTCATCGTGTTGTGGTAGAGGATGTTGATGCTGCTGCCGCCGTCAATGAGGACTCGGGAGAACTTGCACGTGCGCCGCACAACGATGGTGGGGTTGAGGATGAGGGCGTAACCACCCGGACTTGGCATGACTGTCGGGTGATCCTCCCGGGTCCAGGTGATCGGGCGATCCGACCAGTGCATGAACTCCGGCTTGGCCGGGACGATGGTGTTTACATCCTGCTGAAGGAGCCGCTCGCTGCGCTTGTCGTCGCCGAGGCAGGTGAAGACGACATAGGCCGCGTTCTGGTCCGGGTAGGCGTCGTCGCGCATCGTGCCGCCAGGTGGAGGTGGTGGTGGAGGTGGAGGCGGCTGTCCCGCGCCTAGGGCCTGAGATGGAGGAGGCGGGACGTCGCCCCTCATGATGCGCTTGGTGATGGAGCACTGCCGAAGCGTGTGCGTGGATGGTCTGGCGCCGCTATGGTGCTTGCAGGGGGCGTAGAGCATCTCTTTGAAACTCATGGCGGGTTGCCACGCCATCTTGTCGGTCTGCCGGCGCTTCGCCGCCTGGTCCGCCGTGGGCTCGGTGGACGCGACGGGTCGGTTGTCGTGGCGCTATGCCGGCTGGTCGGCCTTGCGCTTGTTGTTATGGTGATGCTGCTACCGGCTGCTTTCGCCGACCGGCTTCGGAGGGGGAACCGGCTTTGCCTTGCCGGCTTCATCCAGCGCCACCTGGATCTTCATGGCGGAGTCGGCGTTGGCGTATTTTTCTGGCATCACCATGAGCGCGGCCATGGTGGCCGGCTCAGAGCCTAAGAGCTTGTGCTTGAGGAGGGTGCTGTCTCGGCACCCGCTGACGAAGTACCGGATCGCCTGGACTTCTTGCACGCCCTCACAGATGTTCCGGAGCTCAGTCTAGCGTGCGAGGTACTCGCGACTGGTCTCCGTAGGCCCTTGCATGCACATGGCAAGCTGGCAAAGGTGGCCGGGTTGCTTGTAGGTCCCCGTGAAGTTGCGGACAAAGACTTCCTCAAAATCGACCCACATGTTGATGCTGCCCATCGGCAGACTGTTCAACCACATGCGGGCTGACCCCTGGAGCATGAGCAGTGCGTAGCGCACGCGAGACGACGATTGGCACCGGTGATGCCAATGGTCATGGTGTACTCGGTGAGCCAGTCTTCTGGCTTCACGGTCCCGTTGTACTTGGGGGTGTCACGGGGGAGCATGAACCCTTTGGCAAAGGGCTCTTCCCGGATGCGTGGGCCGAAGCACGCCGACCCGATAGCGCCGCTCTCCTCCACCTCCAGGGAGCGAGCAAGCTGATCAAGGCGATGGTGAGCGTCAGCGTCGTCGATGGCGCGCGGGCCGAGTCGACTAGCGGCTAGGCCATAGGGGGCCGGGTCAGTTGGAGCCGGACGCCGGCCATGCTGGTCGGGTCCGCGCTGGATCTCTGGGACGGGCTCGTCGCCCAATCCTCCGGCGGCTGTGGCGGACGGGTCGCGCCGAGTCCGGGCTCGGCCGGAGTGCGCCTCACTGGGTGGCGAGGAAGCTGTGTGCAGAAGTTCGCCGGGTCCGCCAAGGCAGGCGGAGCCGGATCCCACTGGCTTGGTGAGCTAGTTGAGGCCGTCCTGCTGGGCGTTGGCCGCGTTGAGGAGTTCGCGCATCCACCCGATGCGCTCCTTCAGCTCCTCACCCGTGAGCTGGTCCAGGCCGATTGGGGCCGCCTGGGCAGCGCGCATGTTCTTCGCTGGGGTCTCGTAGACGGTCGGGACGGCGCCAAGAGCCCGACCAATCGCTCCTCCCTGGACACGCACATCGGCGACGTAGCTTGGCTTGGCCGCTGCGGGCATGAATCCGTAGGTGGCATTGCACTCCAGCTGAGCGACATCCAGGCGACGCTGGGTGGGGGCGAGCATCTCGGACAGGTCCAGCATCTGTTGGTGCCTTTCTGTGAGCTGGGTTCGGGCCTCAGCGATGTTGGTGGCGTTGACGTCGGTGCGGATGGGGATGCGGAGGCTCTACATCACGGCGCGCAACGGATCGGACAGCTCGGTCGGATCTACTGCGGCCCTGGCTTCGGCAGCCTTCCCCGTCTTGCTCTACGAGGAGGAGGCGCCATCACCGGTGACGAAGACCTCCACATGGACGTCCATCGCCCCGGCGGACATGCCACCGCCGAGGGAGAGGGGGGAGTCGGAGTACCTGAGCAACTTGCTGGGGTACTCGTCGGCCGTGAACGCCTCGAAGATGCACAACACGGCGAAGGAGGCGGCGAACGTGCCGACGACGTTGTCCGCCAGCACGAAGGACTCGTCGGAGTAGGAGAGGGGCCCCGTTTGAAGCATGCTCCTGGCCAGATCCTCGAGCTGCCCCACGGTGGGCGCCAACTATCATGGTGGGTGCACGACAGATGCCAAGGGATGGATAAAGAGAGGAGGAGGCTCGAGGGCACTGGTGGGCTCCAAAGCGAGGTTGGCATGAGCGGGCACGGGACGCCGGACATACCCAGGTTCGGGGCTCTCCGGAGAGATAACACCCCTAGTCCTGCCGAGTGTAGTTGGATGTTTGATAGTACAATGTTGCTCCTGGAGCTGTATGGGGGAGGAAGGAAGCTGGCCAAGGCTTAGGATGCTCCTTCTCTCTGGTGTTGCTGTTTCGGTGGCTAGTTCTGTGCTTACTTACTCTCGTTTTTCTCTCTCTATGAGCATGGTCCTGGGGAAATGTAGAGACATTGCCCATGTGACATTTTAGTACAACTGCACAACACACTCTTAAGAAAAAAGTGATTTGTGTAGTTCACCAAAAGGTCGCAATAGCAACAAGGTGAAACGGATAGCCCTGTTTGCAAAAAAAGAGGTAGAAAGGAAACAATTACTAGCCAATAACAGTTGATGACACATGCGACGACAAAAAAGAAGCATATTCCTTGCCCTAAGGGAAGATAACAACATAGTTGTGTTTGTCTAAAACAGTGTGAGGACGAGAATGCAATATGGAAAGTACGCTGGACGAGCTACGTTTTGGGCAAAGAACTATGGAAGATCCACATGCAGCGACGTGGGAAGACGGGCAGTGGAGCAAGGCCGGAGGGGATACCTGGAGGTCATCGGGATGTAACTAGGTGTGCTGCGGCGGGCGGAATCTGCTAGCAGGTGGCGTAGGCCCTGCCGCGCCAGAGCTTGGTCAGAGAGAACAGTGTGTACCGCAGATCGGGACGTGCTGCCTCGGCACCGTCGAACGGAGAAACAATGCACTTCCTCCCTTTCCCCGGACGGACGGGATGCGACCGGATCAGTGACCAACGGTGAGAGAGAGAGGCCACCGCACTCCCTTTCCCCCGGCGGACGGGATGCGGCCGGATCAGTGACCAACGGTGAGAGAGAGAGAGGCCACCGCAGCCTTGTGTGAGGTACTCTGAAGAGCGACAAATGAGGCACGCAAGGCTCCATTGTATATAGTGAGTGTACTACCTTTTTCTCCATAAAAATCATTTTATATTCTGTGTACGTGCCATTGAGCGCTATAACTTTATTTAAAAATAATGCGGCAACGCGTCAAGTCGAACTTTGTTTCGTGCAGGCGTGGAACAGGACCTCCCTAGGTAAACAACCACTAGAGGCGTTCAAATTAGCACACGGGCTGCCATTTCGTAAAGAAATGAGCTCCACCGTGTACCCACGCGGGTGTGGCTGGGCATGAAGCGTGAGTACGTGCACGGTGCACCTATTCTCTTCTTGTATACGTACACCACCTACGCGGGGTTGTGTGAGAGAGATACAAACCTAGAGAGATATAGTGTGTGGGTTCTTGAGAGTTTTTTGGGGGGGTCAATCAAAAAATGTAACATATGCAATGTGTGTGAAATAGAGTCCTGGATATAACATATATATAGAGGGGGCGATCCACGAGAAGAGAGTGGAGGTATCACCGGCTTGAGGTGTCCATAGAATCGAAAAGCGGGATGATGTGTGTGTGTGCGCGCGATCGATAAAGAGTGCCATCGAATTTGTGTGTGCCCACGTCAAAGATATAGAGTGGCTGGCCTACTGGAACGTGAGAGGGGACATGTGTAGTTTGTCTCTGTGGCATGGATACCTACCTGTAGCGCTCGACTATCGGTGTGTGGTGGGGGAAGAGGGAGGCCCAATTAACTATATAGGTACAATGGCTAGTATATGTGTGGAGGAGGAGAGAGGCCTACCTCAGGTATTAAGGAGATCGATCTGCCTCATGTATTAAGGGGGATTGATCGGCATCCATGCATATGTGCATGAGAGGAATAAGGTTGGGAGAGAGACAGAACTAGAGTGTTGGAGGGGGTGGTAGTGGAGTTGCTTCTAACAAATGGTGGGATAGGCTTGCTAGACAAACGGAGGGCACGGCCGCAATATCAATAAGAGAGGAGATGGCTGCTTGTTGTCTGTGCACGTGCGTGTGAGAGATGGGTCAGGAGGCATGCACGAATGATGAGGGGGGATGATGTGGCTGTGGTAAGCAGACATAACTACATAGGAGAATCAATCGCCCTTTGTTAGAGAAAGGAGAGACATAACTTGTGAGGTACGTCGATTGATGGGGGGGGTAGTTAAAGTCGATCCAGGTATATGTTGGGAGATCGATCGGTATACATGCATGTGTGTGTTAGAAGCAAACGAGGCACGAGGATAAGGATAGAGATATAGGGATGCATGTAGGAGGTGGTACGAGAGGCATACTATATCGAGCTGGGAGGAGTGTGCGAGTACAAGAACGATGAAAAGAGTGGTGGGAGTGAGGCATGGACGATGAAAAGAGAAGAGGGGAAGCTTGTGTTTGTGCTAGGCACACCTGGCTAGAGAGGCATATCGATCGATGTGTGCCGTAAAGAAGGAGCTGGGGGGCCTACACACACCGTGGGTGAACGACCTAAAGTGAAAAGACGAATTTGCGTGTGCATGCACAAGAGAAAGTTAGCGCTAGCTAAAAAGATAAGAGGGTTGTGTGGGTGTAAAAGACGAATAGAGATCATATATACTTCATTATAAAAAGCGAATTCGGATATTTGAAGAATTTATCATAGTGTTTTAAACCGACGTATGTGTGAATATATATAACGGTGATACACATGGTGTGTTTATGAACATGTTATACTACATTTAATATATTTTATCTCTACTCTTATAAAAAACGGAATTATTGATGATGGTGTGCCTGCCATCTTGCATTATAGGTCGTCCGATTTATATCTGGCGGATAGCAAGGAAACTATGATGGTTGAAGTTGGCAACAATCATGATTGTAGATTCTTATTGAAACAGAGAAACGAATTCAAATTTAGTTCGAATTGCAGCGGTAGTATAGACATTTGGAATGCACTAAAATGTTGGTATGAGTAGGTTACATGCATTATACAGCACAGCGAAAAAAATTAATCGGACATAACATGGATTCATACTCCCTCCTTCCATCTATATAGGGCGTAATGAGATTTTTAAGACCGCCTTTGACTATTGAGAAGATTAATAGTACATGACATGCACAATGTGAAAATTATATCATTGAAAGAACCTTTCACAGACAAAGTTAATGGTGTGCTTTGTGTAAGTTTCATGTCATATATCATTGCTCTAATATTTGGTCAAAGTTAGCATCGAAAAATGCATTAGGCCCTATATAGATGGAAGGAGGGAGTAGCTTTGAATAGCATTTGTATAGTAAAACGGGGCAAGACTCTCTCTTTGTGTGGTGTGAATAGTTTTATTTTTTTTGTTTTCTTTTTGGTTGACGGAAGTGCGAATTGATTTGGTACGTACAAGTACAATATTACTACACATTAGGCTTGTCCCTAAAATTCAACCCGCGTCTTGTTATATCCCGAAAATTCAGATATCGTGCTCCCCAAACTGGCACCTTCACAACCCGCGCCTTGCTATCCCGAAATTACAACGCGCGTGCAAACTCCCTCCAGCTGCCAAATCCCGACACGTGAAATCCCCCTTCTAACCCTGAGCTGAAAGGGCCGCTAGTTCAAATTGGTGGGGGGGGTACTTTTGTAACACACCCTACATTTTGGACAAGCGCGTCCCTAAGTCATGCTTCACCCCCTCCCATCACCCCCTTTTCGCCATTCGAAATCCCAGACCGCCATAACCTCTTCGCTCCAGCCGCGAAACCCCACCCTCCTCCGTCCGCCACGTCACCGCTGCCCAGCCGGAGCCTCTTCCCCGACAACGTCGTCCACCGCAACAGCTCGACGTCCCTCGTCCACCTCCCCGGATGAGGATTCGTCGTCCATCTCACCGTCCCGCCGGTTCATCCACCCCGTCCTCCACCTCCAAGGAGCTTCTCCGATGATCGCCTCGTCTATCGCGGCTGCTCCATCCCCACAGCGCCGCCTTAACCTGCTCCACTGGAACCGCAACATCCTCACCGACTCCTCGGACAAAGCCGAGGCCTACTCGGCGCCACCAAAGAGGTTGTACACTCATCGCATCGCACCTTCTCCTTAACTCGACCTCCCGGCGCCGACGGTGCTCCATCCCGCACCGCCATGGAGCGGCTACCTTGAAGCCGGCGCCACAGGCGACATCTCCACGGCGGCTCTCCCCCAGTGCGAGGCCCCTTCGGCGGCGGGGTCCATACTAGCTGGATCTGCTGCTGCTGCTCCGGCTCTCGCTCAATCGCTCGCTCGCCCAGCTGCTGCTGCTGCTGCTCTCCCCCTTGCTCGTGCTGCTGCTCTGCTTCGATTAAGCCACACTTCAATCGACTGAATCAACTTTTGGGTCAGTCGATTTTCAGGGGTTGGGGGGGCTTGCCGGAGTTAAGGAAGAACCACCCGCAGCGGGGACGGGGGCTCGCCGGAGAGGTACCCCACTATCTATCTTAGGGTTCAGGGTGGGGGGCGCGGGGGGCCTAGAAGGCTGGCCGGGGCGGCTGTGGCGAGTTGTTTCGGTGCGGTGAGGCGGCGCTGGAGCTGGCGGTTCGGCCGGTGGTGGCAGGCGGTGTGAAGGTTGAAGGGGTGTGAAGGTTGAAGATGAACTGCAGGCCCTCCCTAAACTACATGTCAAGTGTCTCTCTGCTACCATTGCGTTCAGTTTCGACAGTAGCATTCAGATTCCACAGTTAATTTCAGTTTCGAAAGTTAAGTTCAGAGTCAACAATTTTTACCTCATCTTTTGTAGTCACGTGGTTTTTGGTGATGTTAATTTTACATCCATTTTTCATCATCTATTGGAGATGCTATTAGAATCCCACTTGAGATTGACGATGTTTGTCTTGTGCTGCTTCAGCCTTGACGTCTTACGGCTCACTGGAGCTGCTCCAATGACAGAACGATCCATCACAATAGAGCAGTGCCCTGGACGCCGTCTACAGATTCCTCAGATCTTCCTCCACACCTCCGACAGCCACCTCTGCCTCAACTGCTTCAGCGACCAACCCAATGATGCTGAGGTCGACACGGCTACGGCAAAGAGGTTGTACACTTGTTGCGTCAGTTATTACTATACATTCACGTCGATCCATTAGGGCTATTTTGGTTCAACGGAAAAACGTTGATCCACTGGTTGTTACCATCACTCTAAATTTCTGCATGCTCTCCTTACATAATCTCACCATATTTTTTCGTATGCATGTTAGATATTGTACACAGTCATGTTGAACATGTAGAGAAAAAGAGAAGAGTTTTGCGCGGCAATACAATGTTATGCAGACATCGCTACATGGTGGGTTCAATGGCAAACCCTCCCCACCCCTCTCCAGATTGTAATCCAGAGGAAGATATCTGTTCTGAGGCATATTCAGACGCCACTGACCACTCCTATTTACCCCCAAGGTGTTTTCTCTACCTTGGCGTGATGATGTTAGTCATATCATGCATATGTTGCCTTGAAGTGCCTACTTTTGACATCATATATGTCATCTGCTTAGTTTAGACATGTTCTGTAATGCCACCTGTTTAGTTTCTATATCATATATGGGAATTATGCAGTCTCATGTCTTTTAGCCAGCCATAATATATGTGAAATGTGCAATGCCATCCTGTTTAACCAGGCATCATATATTTGAATAATATATTGCCCATCCTTTTCTTCATTACATTTCCATTTGTCGACAATGTTTGTACATTAAACTACTCTTCCTGTGAATCAGCCATTTGGGTGGGAGATGGAAAAATCTAGAGTGAAAACAAGGCCTTCAGAGCAGACAGTGCTACCTGTCGAAGCAAATCTCTTGTTGGGTCCCGATAGCTCCTCAGAGATGGTTTTAGAGACAGATGACCAGTCCTATTCCCCCACTGAGGTGTATGCTCTAACTTGGCACGATTATACTGCTCATATCATGCATACGGTGTCTTGCATTGCATAGTTTAGACATCATATACACAATATTCAACACCATGTTCTTAGTTCAGACATCATATCGAATGCCCTCTGTTTAGCATATAAATCACATATGTGAATTAAATGATGCGATCATGATTACTTAGATAACATGTAGGTGAATTATGTCATGCTATCATGTTTAGTTATTCATCATATCTTTGAATTATGTTATGCTATGCTATCCAGTTTAGGTAGACATCATATATGTGAAATTATGTCATGCTATCCGTTTTAGTTAAACAATCTACATGTCAACTATTTCATGCCCTCTTTTTTCCACACTATCTATTGCATCTGTCTCTCATACAATGTCTGTACATTCAACTATGTTTCCTGTTTATCAGCCATTTGAATTGGAGCGGGTGATGCCAGTATCTAGCGGAATAAAAACACGGTCTTCAAATAAAACAGTGCTACCTCTTGGTGGAGATAGCACCCTAGTTGTACATGCACAAGAACCAGCCCTACCACACATAACCCAAACTCTCGTAGATTGTACCCCTACTGCGACGGACAGAGAACCAGCTTCACCCAATCTAAACCCAACCCCAACCGATAGTAACCCAGTTCCTGTTGACACAGCACCATCTCCACCATAGAGCTCCCAAACAATAGCAGTTAGTAAGGTAGCTCCAGTGCCCAAAGGGCTAGTACTATCACGGCGAACCCCAACTCCACTTGTTAGTACGCCTATTCCTGTGGAGGAAGCACAACCAGCCAGTCGTAGTTTAGCATCTATCGCATTTGATGTTGTTAAATCGTATGTGCGTATCTTCCCATCTTGGAAATATTATACTGAAGATGAAGCAAAATGCCAGTTGCAGGTGTTTGTCCAGGAGTTATGTGTAAGTAATGTTATTCATGGCAATTACTTTGCTCCGTCCCATACATCCTACCTCTATGATGGTTATAATACAGCAAATTTTCGCATTTTTCTCTATAGAGAAGGACTGATTTGGAAACTCAGGATGAGGTAACCTGTGCTAATACCTCTGTTATCTTCAAGAATGCTTGGTGGCAGTATCAGAATTACCTAAAGAAAACGTACTTCACCGGCAAAGAAACTCATCAAATTCCCTTACGTTCTCCTCAGACACATTTACTGGACGATGATTGGGACCGCCTTGTTCTGTACTGGTCCCGAACCAAGAATGTGGTAAGGTCTATGAGATCATTTTCTATTTTTAAGTATTTTATTTTTGCATCTTACTGTACTTTGTTCATGTAGAACAAGTTCCTAAACCTGAAGAACAATTGTTCTAATTTAAGATTCCATTGCTATCATAGTTCAAAAAAGCGCTAGGCGTTAATTGTGCGTTTTGCCACCGCCTTGCGCTTTACTGACCAAAGCGCATGCTTATGCACAGTTATGCATAGATTATGCATAGTTATGCGCAATGCGTTTTGCCAACGCCTAGAGCCTAGGCGCGCTTAAGCGCTTGCTTAGGCGCGCCTTTTTTAACTATGATTGCTTGGCTCTTGTATCAGTGTATTTACTGATACGAACTTATTTTTAAATTGAAGGATCCAATCAAAACTCCAATGGCACAGCAGGTATGTTCACGCATGTTTCTTTAACAGGTTTGCTCTTATCAATAGCACTGTTGATTTCAATTTCAATTGTGTATACAGTTGGATTTCATATCATGCACATTACTAGCATCACAACAGAGCCAATAGTGTTGTTGTACACGTAGACCCGTGGTACCCATCTGAAATCTTGTTGTGCCATGTAGTTTCCCACGCTTTGTATTCTTTCACTGCTGCTTTGTCTTGAACTGATATGATTTGAACCGTGTCTCTATTTTGATTTGGCAAGACAATGCAGTGACCATAGGACATAGATATATGTTTGTTTGATGCTTTTATTATGTACTAGTACTTGGCTATAGAAGACTTGGTAGTTTAATCCTGTCGACCTTACTAATGAACTGGTTCACCGAAATGAGTTTCATATACTAGTACATGCTAAACTTGTTATGTGTCTGCTTGTTTGTTCTTTTAGAATGCTGAGACAATATTGGGGAAGAGTGCCTTATTAAGCAATGGCAAAGGAAGTAATGCAAATAAGGTTTAGGACAGTGACACATCTTTGTTGGTCTCCAACCAAGCTGATAAAATAGCTAAGGAAGACTATCTTTGAAGACAGCGAGACAACCCCAAAGTTCTGTCTTGGTTTAGTGTTTGAGTTACTGGCCACTACCGCATGCACAAGCTATTCAAACTCACTGTCTGAATCAGTTCGGTTTCTTGAGTCTCAACTACAAGATGAAAGACATCGATGAGGTGTGCTGCGACAAGAAGCGGAAGGACTGCGGAAGTCCCTGGAGCATTCAGATGCATACTTTCTGGTGCAACAGCAAGCGTTGGAGGATTTTAGCGCCAAACAGGACAAACCTAATCAGCTTGCTAAGCTTATTGCCAGCATGGTGGATACCCAGGATAACGTTTCTTGAGCTCTTCTAAAGTTGTTTCAGTTATGCTCTTGTTTTGCTGCCGCGTTTATTTGCACTCGTGGCCAATTTTGACGGCCAAGTGTATGTAATATGCTGCTTTGTTCCCTATATTTGCACTGGTGGAAAACTTTGATGCCCAGTGGATGTAATATGTGTAATAGCAGTAATAGGCTAGCCTTAATTGCTTGCTTATTTATTTCCTTATTGTCTTGTTTAGTTGTTTGCTTGTAGTCACTGCAGTTCTTTTTCTGTGTTTTTCTAGTGGCCACAATTGCCTATTTTTGGTAACTAGGCCAAAATAATCATGGCAACACACGGACTGTTGTAACCATGGGCCTCCTGCGGGCCGTATGATCCATGGGCCTTCGTTTGGCCGTAGGACCATTGGCCTTCTATACGGGCCGTAGGATCCATCGGCCTTCTATACGGGCCTTAGGGATCAATGGGCCTTCTACGAGTCGTAGGGTCCATGGGCCTTCTACGGGCCGTACTATCCATGGGCCTCAATTGGGCCATAGGATCCATGGGCCTTCTATGGGGCGTATCATCATTTTGCCAATCATGGGCCGTACTATTCGTGGACCATAACGGGCCGTTAATAGGCCGTATTTCATTACTCTATGAAAACAGCCCAACGGGTTTTTTTAACATGAAAACGGCCCAACGTATTAACGGTCCGCGAACCGGCCGACTGTAACGACGGGCTGAATTTGGCCCACAAGCAGAAAATGACAGTAACGGGTCGTATGTAACCGAATGCCGCAAATGAGCCCAAGAATCAATGGGCCCTGAGAATGCCGAAAGATAACTTGGGCTAGAAACGGCCCAATGGAATAACGGGCCGTTAATGGGTATAAAGTGATACACTTCATTACGGGCCAGTTTCACCACGAGCCGTTAATGGGCCAAGAGTTACAAAGGTCCTCATATGGGCCGAAAGAAGTCATGGGCCACACATGGGCCGGAAGTTAAAATGGGCTGAATCATATTGGACGGCTCAGATGACGCTACTAGGCCTAATTCGGATAGGGCGTAACGGGCCCTCGGTTAGCGGGTTGTAAATGGGCTATATGCGAACAGGCCATTAACAGGATTTCCGTGGGCCGGCCCGCCACCTTTTGACTAAGTCAAACGGGCCGGCCTTTTCACCGAAATGGGCCTCTGTTGGGCCGTGCCACGTGTCGCCGTATCATAGGTGCCTTCGGTCCAATGAGCGGATGACATCTGTCCCAACGGTGAGCCGACACGTGTTTGCTCCAGCCAATGATGATTTTACACGTGGAAAATCCCCATTGGTCGGGGCTGTTAACGGGTTATCGGATCCAAAACCCGACCCGATAGCTTAACGGCGTGCCGTTACGGTGGATGCCACATGTCGGTCACCCTTGACGAAAGCAGTTATGTGACGCGCGATTTATCATCATGGAAGTGGACACTTCCATCATGATAATTTTAGTAATGTCATGGAACACTTCTACGACAGCACAGGTATGACTATCTTGATTCTGTCATAAATTTGTCATGGATGTACATGCATGACAAAAAACGTGACCTACTGTGACAAACATGTATCATCACGGAAGTGTATTTTTTGTAGTGTTTTTTGGAACTCTAGACCTTGCCCTGTTTATGTTCAGCACCATCGGCCTCCTGGCCCACTTTGCATGTGCGGGCATTATGTCCATCAGTCCCCTCACACTTACTGCAAGTGTAGCTGCTACGTGTGTCGTCTCCATTGGTAGAGACCTGGGCAGCTCCAATCTGCTTCTGCAGCTTGTGCTTGTTGGCAATGGCATCTATGCGGTGTGGGCATGTGCGGTAATTATGATTGGTCACCCAGTTGCAGAATCCGCATGCCCTTACTCCAAGAGGTTTCCCGTCCGAGCCGTATTCCACGCGTTTGATGGGGCGTGGTGGCTTTTTGGATGCTGCTTTTGCTGCTTTTGCTACCTGCATCTTACTCTTCCTCCCCTTTGTGCATGAGTATATGGGTGGTTTAATTACCCTTTGTTGCTTCTACTGGTGGTAGGATCTCCCGTTCTCATGTTGTTCGCCTAGAGCACCATCAAGTTCATGATCTTGCACATGAGCATGTTGCTGCTCTTGATTGTGCTCATGGGGAAGCTCTGATTGCTGTTGCTCCTCCTCCTCGTTGTCATATGGGTCAACATCTCCCATATGGTTCATCTCGGATAAGATTGTAGCGATATCCTCCTCAAGTTTTTCTGCTTCGTTGTCCATGACACCTCCGTTTTTAGAAGAATGCATGGTGTTGAGTTCTTCTCAAGTCTTTCCATGACTACCCGTGACCTCGCCATTTGGTCTTGGCTTCTCAAGCTTTTCCTATCCACTCTCAAAACCTGCTATAGCAGAGCGCTTTCAATGCAGTATCGGGAGGCCTTGATTGACGTTGTTGCCCTCAAGTCATTTCTGTTGAAGGTTGGCTGGATGTTTGGGCGTTTGGTGTATCTCTCGAGGATGTATTTCTCTGGAATGGTCTTAGCCTTAATTGTTTGCATCATGCACAGGACCTGCATGCAGAAAATACCTGTTTTTTTGAAGAGGTGCCTGTTTTCTGTCATTTCATTCGAACAAAAACTTTTGCAAAAATAAGTAGTACAATGTGTAACATTTTTTTAGTACTCACCTGTGTGGTCCTAGAGCTTGCACTCGCAGTTGTATATTTCTCCCACGGGGTCTACAACCACCTGGAACACGTGTTGAGACCATGCAGACGATGTTTGCGGTTTGTTGTAGCGTACAAGGTACTTTGTGGGATCTTCCATGTCCGTCAACGTGAAGAGGGTACTCAGCTTTAGCCTTTTTCTGATCTCGCTGTACACAGCTCGTGAGTAAACTTTTGCCATCTGAGTGTTGAACCCATAGAGGGTCAGTGTGTTTGTTTTATTCTGCGCAAGCAAGAGTGCTGAACAAATTATTAGTTTTCTTGCAGCAAAAACTTGTCTAACTAAGAAAGAATTACTTTAGTAAGCACATTATTTGTCTTATGCAGGTGATAGAGCTATACCCGGTTACCCATTGTCTCCTTGTTTTCTGCCTGCCTCCTGTTTTTGACGTAGGTGTTTACCTGGCTGACAAACCGGTGCAGGTTTTGTCTCTCACATACGTAGTTCTTCTTCAGCACATAGTTCATGCTCTCACTCCGTTGTGTCGATGTCATTCTAGCACAGAAAATTTCTTTGAAGTAAGCTGATATCCATTACTCGTGCTCGTTCCACATTGCCACCATCGTGGCATCATCATGGAGGTTGTACCTATCCATGAGATCTTTCCAGGCAGTCTCAAACTCAGTTGGCATGAGGGGCCAGTTGAGGATTGCTGTGAATTCATCCTTAAAGGTTTTGTGGAAGTCGTACAGGTACGCGAGGTGTTCCCTATACTTCTTCATAATGTTCCAGCGACACAACTTATGTACTGTGTTCTTGAAAACATCTGGGATCGCCAAAGCCATTGCCAGGCACTGGTCTAGTAATGAGAAAATAGACTCAGAGTGGTTAGCTGATGGTTGTGCATATATACAAATAGAACTGACACAACATTTTTACTGTGTTATTTTCCTTTTTCTAGGTGTGGTTTAGGGTTAGGGTTTTTTTTGCGGTTGTACCTGTGAGGTTGCATGTAGGATCCTTCCCTCTCATGCATTTTAAAAATGTTTTGAAAAGCCATCTGAATTAATCTGCATCCTCATCTTTTATCAGGGCGAAAGCAAAGATTGTAGTCTGAAAGTGGTTGTTGGTACCCAAAAACACTCCAAGTGGCATATGGTATTTGTTTGTCTTATACGTGGTGTCAAACGTCACGCAGTCACCAAAGTCTTGGTATGCCCCTCGGCAGCTCGTGTTCGCCCAGAATTCTTCACTTTGTCGGACTCATCAAGTAGTATGTCGCAGAAGAATTCCATGTTTATTGCTTTCATCTCCCTAAATAAGTTGACAGTCTTTAGGACACCGCCCACGTCATCCATCCTTGAATTTTTCTCTTTGCTGCATATTAAAAGTGAATAGTCATTTGCAAAAATGCATGTTGAACTGGCATAAGGTAATGCGTTGCGTAATATATTTGTACTGATAGTTGAAAAAGGACAGAGGGGGTTTTTGGGAGGAGAACAAGTTTGTACTTACATGTTAATTAGGTCTTTGGCATTCATTTCAAGGAAGTAGCTACCTGGGTCATCGCCGCCCAATATGCTCATGATTTGCGCATGTTCAATGCCTTTGAACTGCAGGTACTTGACGTACTCCAATATTGTCTTGTCAATTTTTTTGTGGGAGTGCAAAAAGACAAGCATTTCTGTGGTGAGCTGTAGCCTGTGGTTGTGTTCCCAGATTATCTTTTTTACGACTAGTGTTCCATCCTTTTCCTTCTTCATCCTAATTTTGCCCCGCAGTTAGTCCTGGCTGTGGTCTTGTTCCGCTGTCTATTTGCTTCTGAAACCTTTGATTCATAGACTCCATAGCACGTGCAATAAAGGTAGACTCTGTTTTCAACCTTGGGGCCTTCCCTGATAGCAAAACCTGTGTGCTTTGAATAGACGTTGTAGAAGTTCTTTGCTTCTTCGAAAGTTTCAAAGCGCATTTCTAGCCTTGGCAGAACGTAAGCTTCAATGTTAGGTGGCTGCACGCAACGGTGAGAAAACAGAAACACATTGATGAAAATGTTAGATGGTGTTATCACAGTACTAGGGGGTGGACTATGATTGTATATTTTTAATGGATACTTACATGTGTATAGCTTTGCACTGCATCCGGTGTTTGCTGTTCACCCTCGTGTATGGACGCGGGAGGTGTCACCCTAGGCACATGCAACAATGCATCTCTTGGAGGGAGCAATGTTGATGAAACTCTCTGTCTCTCATTGTGCGGCCGTCTTGCCTCAGATTTGTTGTGAGGATGCTCCTGTCTATATGGCTCAAGTCTTGTACTCTGCACCCTGCTAGAGTGGTGAACATTCTTGTCTCTTTCGCCTGATCTTCCTGTCGCAACCGCTTTTGCAACACGAATGATTGTTGTTGATGGAGCAACTGGTGGAAGCCTGGGTGTCCTTGCCTTTTTGCATGTGCTCGGGATGGAAAATATTTGTTTCTGGGGACATTGCAGACGTTGTTGCACTTCAGCAGTGGCAAAGCTTGAATACCCAGCAATCGATGTTTGCTGCAGAGAACAACTAGACCGTGCTTCTAATGATTCTGGTGTAGCCTGAAATATGCATGTATTGTTGAAGTATCCAGGTGGTATTTCTGGTGTTACCCAACCAGGTGGTGCCTTATATCTGCCAGGATCATCAAACCCTCCCTGCGTGTGCCGCCTTGCTTGTTTCTGCAATGACATTCAACAATTTTGGGATTAATCTTTTCTGCAGTTGAACTGATGTATGGACATGTTAAGAACTGATCTACACATGTAATGTTTTTTTGTTTTTTCTCTATAACTGATGCATGAACATATGGTGCACTGCTTGGAAACTGAACATTGAACTTTCAAACAACTTGGATTTATATAAACATGAATGGATGTCTTCTCTTATTTTTTTCATCTAGAACTTATGCATCTACATTACAAGTACTGCTAGTTTATGTATCATTGAACTTACTGTGTAACAATTATATATATATTTTTTAGCAACAGTTTTTTTACTCGTTCGAACTAACGCAACTACATGACATGTACTCTTAGAAATAACAACATACAACTTTAAGTGGTAGCTGAACCTTAGTACTAGCTACTTGGACTGATGCATAAGTTTTAGTTTTTTTGACTTGAACTGAAGCTACCATATTAGAGGTACTGACAGTAATCTTGACATCCTAATTGTGCATCAAGTGGCACGGGTGTAAATGAACTGATGTAAGCTTTTGCAATGTACTGATGCAACACAGATGCAGCACACAATTTTGTATTGATGAGGCTAATAGTGTAGGCAGAGCATAGCAGCACAAATGAACTGATGAACTGATGAATTGACACAAATGTGGTAACTATCTTCATTCAAACCCAGATCAGCAAAACTTGGTGTTGCTAGTAATTTGTGTGGGAAGCAGACATTACCTGCACCTTGTTGCATCTAACTTCTTCTTCGTCTCATTGGCGGCGTATTGGCAAAAACTTGGAAGGCGGATCCATTGTTGTGGGGGAGACAATGATGCTTGTGGTGGAGCTCTGTCAATGAGGTCTGGCAAGGGGTGGAGGCAGGAGGCATGGATCAAGGCCCAGGGGAATCTCCGGCGCCCGGTGGCGGGGAGGCGCGCGGGGAAGCTCCGGCACCTGGCGGCAGGGAGGCGTGCGGGGAGGCTCCGGCACCAGATGGAGGGAGGCGCGTGGGGAGGCTCCGGTGCCTGGTGGCGGGGAGGTACGCGTAGAGGCTCCAGCTCCTGATGGCAGGGAGGTGGGCGGGGAGGCTCCGGCGCCGGACGAGGCGAGCGATGGTGGCGACGGTCAGGCCGGCAGCATGGCTTGATGGCGGCGCGTCGGGGGAGTGGTGGGTGTGGATCGGGGGTGGGTGGTGCAAACTTGCCGTCGGGCGGGTCACGGCGCCGCGGGCTCCCTCGCTCCGGCTGCCGCCATCGCTCGCTCGCCCGCGACGGCTGCCTCCAGCGGTAGGAAGCGGGTCGGCTTGGGGCTGGGTCAGTCGGGGACGCATCACGCCCTTATAGGGCCAGAGGGTAACATAATATTATTCTGTTACTGGTAACAAAATAGTCCAGCCCTATACACACACACACACACACTATACGTATGGGTCCGTGAACAAGTACACCTCACTCAGTGTCGCAACTTTTCGGTTTCCGACGCACGTGCCACATCAAAGTTGTGAAATTGGCTATTCAAACATCACACAGCACCTCTTTCGGCCACATGCATGCAGGCGATGTTTATCCTAGGACACTCACGTGTGACGCTTCCATCTGTGGGCCCATGAGGCCATCATCGATGCATGCATCACTTTGACCTACATCGGGAGATGTTAATTAATTTCACCATCAAGGAGGATTGTTTTTGGGTTGTATTATGGTAGGAGCATATAGTATCCATGCATCAAAGAGGGGAAAGGGGACCATCATATGTAGTACGCTTCATGAACCTCACTCTGTGTGGGGACTTTACGGTTTTCGAGGCATGTGCCACATCAAAGTTGTGCATTTTGGGTATATATTCAACATATGTTTGGACCACATGCAAAGCGATGGTGGTCGCCCTCTCGCACCCACTTAAGAGGTTATCAACGATATCGATGCTTTCCATCTGTGGGCCCGCTTGGTCCATCACTACTTTGCATGACAACGACAGAGGTTAATTTGACTTAGGAGGGGGTTATTTTTTTGTTTGTAATACGGTATATAGGCCATGCTCTGGGATGACATGATATAGTTTGAGCACACACATGCATGTGTACGCATGAATCCCTCCCATCGAGTCAAAGTGGCTAGTACCACGACACGTCATGAACCGATCTCTCTATGTGTGGGGACTGTACAATTTTTGACGCACGCGCACATCATTGTTGTGAAATGGTATTCAAACATGCATGCACGCATCACCTCCATACATATGCATGTAGTGGTTTTTTTCAAACGGTACACTCCCTCGCGTGGTTATCGGCGACAAGCCTATATACTTATGGGCCCGCATGGGCATCCATGATCATCTTGACTGACAACAAGATAGGTTACCATGGTGGATTCTTCCTTTAGTTTGTGTTATCATCATATAGGTCATGGTGAGATTCGGACCTAATTAACTTTGAGTGCATCCTCTGCACGCATGCATGCATGAATCCCCGTCATCAGCTTGAAGTGTGGTGTGACATACATATGCATCGTCAACTAACTGTCCCTTACTGTGGGAATTTCTGGTTCGATAGCACGGTGCCACATTGAAGTTGTTCCATTGTGTATTCAAACACATCTCTCCATACATATGTTTGGGCCACACGTAGGCAATGGTTCTCTTCAGGGACTAGCTACTTGCGTGATTATTAGCGAGCAAGACCATCTCCAGGGTCGCATGGACGGCCATCACTTTGACCAACAACAAGAGAGAGGTTGTATGACCAAGGTGGGTTATTCTTGGTATGCTTTATGATCCATCTTGGTGAGATGCCTCTCTGGCCAGCCAACCGAAAGTG